>NC_048438.1:1546954-1849034 GCF_004353265.1 Vitis riparia | reverse complement strand
TACAAGAGTTTTGGCTCAAATATGATATTGAAAAAAAAAAATAAAAAATAAAGTAAACTTGTTTCAAAAATAATGTTCAATCTGGTGTGTCTGTACCATATAGACCTCCATGTCATAAAATCTTAGTTGGTGACAACAGTTTTGTTTTTCTAAAATGATCAAAACTATAGTTACCAACCACGACTTTAACTTTTTAAGTTTAAAACCGACTTTGAATTATTCTAAAAATGAACAAAGCAGTAATCACCAACTTTAATTCTTTTAAATAAAAATATTATATTATTTTGATTTTATATTTATCAACCATTCATATTTTTAATAAATATAAAATCAAAATAATATAATATTTTTATTTAAAAAATTAAAGTTGTGACTATGGCTTTGACAATTTTTAAAATAATTCAAAGTCGTAATCACAACTACGGTTTTAAACTTAAAGTTAAAACAATAATTACGATTTTAAACTTAAAATTAAAGTTTAAATCATGATCAGTGACTATAACCATTATTTTGAAAACAAGTTTACTTTATGATTTTTTTTTTTTCAAATGTCCTATTTTGGGTCAAAACTCCCCCATATGGTGCGTTTTAAAGATGTTCTCATTTCCGGAATAAAATTCTATTTAAAAAATCAAATATGAAAGTTAGTTTTCTTGCTTATACTACATATTTATTACCTTTTTTTTTTGGAGAAAAGCTCTTTAAGAACTGTTTTCTGTCATAAGTTTATCCAATGTGTTTTTTGAGTTTAGAAAACTATTTTTGTTCTAAAGAAAACCGTTTTCATTCCAAACATGAAGTCAATCACTTTCAATAGGTTAAAAGCTTCCATGGTTGTAAACTTGTCATTGTATAGGGACAGAGATGCGAATTGATCACTGCTTAGAAAAGGAGGCATCCATGATGCTACATAATTCGAGGATTACAAAGTTGATCAGTAAACACCAAGCCATACCATGGCATGATCAAAGCACAAGAAAATCAGGAAAGCCAAACAATGAGACTAACAAAACCCAATTTTGATCCAACACACGCAGGGGAAAGACGGGTTTTCTCCAGAATGTTTGTATCACAAGTATTTAACCAGCAACCATATCGCGACGATCAGAATCACGATGCCAACAACTGATAAGAGCAGGCACAGGCAGGAGCAGCCACCCTTGGTGCGCTTGTTCAAAATTGCCAGATTCTTCTGCACTCGCTGTTTCACAATAAAAGAAAAACCAAGATCAAAATTAATCTGGCTGGGATAGAAGCTTTGTTAAGTTCCATAGTAATAGAAGATTCACTTTCAGGTAAAAAGATCAAAGCTGATGCTCATGAGATGCATTGCCTAAAGTGGAAGGTCCATCTCATTGATGATGTTCTATGAAACAAGTCCTGTGAAAATAGACTACAGTAAATGCTTCCCCTAAAGCTGAGGGTTTATGGTATTGATGATATACTATGCAAACAAGTCAACTAACAGCTCATTAAGAGTTTAACCTTTAGACGAGAGTCTGTAATATCCACACGTTGGTCCAAGTTATCCTGCAAAATGGGAGAGCCAAGAAGAGCAAAGTTTAAGATTGCAGTGCATTTCATTTTGTTAATATTTTTCCAGATGAGGATGCTTAAATACGAAAAGAGGCAAGTAATACTGAATCAAATCAAAACATACAATAAGTCTAGTATGTAGGTCAAGCTCTTCGTTGACTGCCAATGCAATATGTTTTGTACTATATACCGTCTCTTCCAATTTCTCAAGGCCCTCATCTTGTTCTGCTTCACAGACATATGAGCACGTAAATATCCATATTGGGAACAAACAGTAAATAATAAAGTGAACAAAGTAAGAGTGTTATTCTGAACAAGGTATAGTGACTTGCCTTTCATAATTTGCCGCTGAAGGCCCACAAGGCCATAGTTGTCCAAACCTGTTGTTCTGTTCATGGCATCAGCAGGCTTTATCTCTGGCCCAAGCAAGCTGTCTCTGTTTGCAAAGTTTGACATGTTCAATGTTGATGCCATCTGGTTTGCTTTTGATTTCAAATTTGCAACCATGTCTTTGCGTCGATTCATCTCTTTCTCAGTTCTGTGAAGTACAGAAGGCAGAACCAACAAACTTCAGGTAATTATAAGAATCACACCACCCAAAAATTAGTATCTAATGCTCCCATAGAACAGCATGCCATACTTTCAAGACAGTCATTTCAACAAACAAACAATTCCTCATCTCATCCTTTTTCCCATCTAGATCTTGTATCAATACATTCTTTACTATTTCAAACACTGGATTTAAATGCATCACTTCCACCTACCACTCCTTCAGTTATTTTCCTCAAACATGGCTGCAACAAATGGTACTAGCTGTAATAACCATAGGTTCTCATAATCTTATTTTATATGTATATATTTCTTTCTTTCTTCCATTTTTTGAGTTAAGAATTTTATCATTGCTTTACTCAAATGATTTAGGGTGTTGCTGAGTATTGATATGCCACATCAAGTATTGAGTATTTATCAGGCAAACCTTAAAGCAACCATATCAGCAGTATGTGAAAGTACAACATGACACCAGAAACAATTTGTCTAAAACAAGCTTTTACACCACTTTTAGTCCCTATGGAAGCCTTTTGATCACCTTGCCTCACATTCCTCCCATCCACCATGATATCAGCCCTTTCTTGCACAGGATAAAGCCTTTTTTATACACATTTTTCAACAAGAAAATACTAAACTAATAGCAAGATATCCACGTGAGGCAAAATACTTATTTTGCCAAGCCAAGCCCAGTCTACTCATCAAATTTAAAACAACAAGAATTGAAAAAATCTCGTAAAAAAACATCAGTTTCATTTTAGGAACCTCGGCATCTTAATTACCACTGAAAGTACACCTAAATTAACATCAGCAAGAAGAAGTTAACATTCAACCTACATCACAGCATAAAGGAATACAAATTCCAATACATCATGACTCACAATAGAGGCAAAATAACTTTCACATAACAATATAGACAAAACAGCAGTGCAATCATATTGAAAAGTTGGGGAAATCATTCAAATATTATTTTCATGTAAGGTAGAATAAGTTGGAAATTTGAGTACATTAAATTTAATACATCTTTAATCTAAGTCACTGAAATACTAAGTCCCTTATCAATACACAGGTGCAATACAATTAAAAGACTTACAAGGGCTGCTTTCCAGGAAGCTTTGACAAAAGGGACTGTAAGCTGTCAAGTCTAGTCCCTAATATTGTAATCTTTCTTCGGATCGCAGATGCATGACGTTGGGCATCAACTCCCGGTGCAGAAAATGAAATCCTATCAGAAATCATTCCATTGATATCATCAGCAAGTTTAACTGCATCATTATATTCTTTCATCCACGAGTCTGAAGAAGCCATTGGTCTGAAAGATGCAAAACAGAATATCACATGGCTTATCCAATTGGAAGTTGATGGCATACTATCTATCAAGTTACATGCCGATGCTACCAATCTCATTTGGCTATTCTACCTTTTACAGAAACATAGCCTACCATCCCTTCTACCATGGTTTATATAGTCAATGAATGAATACCTATCCATAACAAACTAGTAAATGAAAAACCATCCTTAAAAAGCCGCTAAACAGAAAACCCTCAGTAACAAGATCGTACATGAAAAACCGTCCATACCCAAGCCAATCATTCCAAATCATCCCTAATCGCTCAGTCTTCTCCCATTGCTGATCTCACCTTCAACTAAAAAATAAACTCTCATTCCTAGTCGATAATCTACTGGAACTAGCACTTGTTTTCATTGAGTAAATATCATCAGATATCAATCAACTCCAACTCAAAAATAATCAATCATTCCTTTATAATCACCTATCACAACAGGCATTTGTTTTCCAAGAATAAAAACATCAGATATTCAGTTATGCTCTCCTCCACAGTTAACAACTCCAGCATTTACCCGAACCCTATCAACCCCATTAACCTAGCCTAATGAAAAAAGAAAGAAAGAACCAATCATCATTCCCTTTTGGTGTTTTACCAGTAGTCACACAATCATACAAATCATGAAAAATGATTGAACCCAATAAAAACCAGGTGGATTTTATAGCATAATTGTGTATATTCTACATAAATATCAAAACTAAACCTCAACATTCAGGGTCTGTTCTACAACCTTTTCGAAAACAGTAACCATCCTAAAAAACAGTATCTCTTTCGAAAACACTAAACCTAAACAATTATTTTTAGGAATAAAATTTTGCTTGAGAACTCAAATATGAAAAACAGTTTTCTTGACTGATTCTCAACGAAAATACTGTATACTTTCATGCAATGCAAATGTTCCCAAAGTACTCTCAATATTTTCCTTGCTCAAAATACATTACAAAAAACAACTAAAAATATCTGAAATTTGTTTTCAAAAACAACTAACTTTTAGAGAGAGAAAAAATTCAAAAACTATTTTCAATAAAAAATATGTCAAAAATTTGTTTTCTAAATTAGAAAACTGTTTTCAAATAGCAAGAACAGTTTCCAAACAGACCCTCGATCTCTCTTTCTTTCACTGTATAGCATCAAACTCGAACAAGCTGACAATATTGCCAAAAAAAAGATAAAAGAAAAAAAAAAAAAAGGCAAAAACCATTACTCCCTCGTTATTGTATCATCAGTCATCATGCAATCGTAAATATAACGAAAATGATCAAAAGCCAACAATCACAATCCTCGCGCACCCAAATGGATTTCATTAGACAAACACAATCTGCATAGACAGAAAGTCAAACAAACCCCATAATCCAACTTCTCTGCCTTTTTGTATGTAATCTCATGTGCGAATTGATTTCATTGTCTAACCATAATGCAAAAAGAGGAAAGGAAAAAAGAATTACTCCCCTTTACATTTTTATTAGTAGTTATCATACAATCACATAATTACCAAAACCAAATGATGGAAGCCCGACAACGACAACTCTGTATACCCCCTTCATGATCACAATCCTCGAAACCTCAGATGGATTTCATCACACAGACACCCAATCGATATAATTAACAAATCAAAACAAACCCAAAATTCAACCCTTTTTTCCTTTTATCCAATCTCATCTAAACTCAAATTCAGCTGATTATGTAACGAAATCGCAAATTTTTACCCAAAACCCACCAAAATTCAGCCATGATCCACCAAAAATAACACAAAAATAATCCTCAAAAAGCACAATTGAGATGAACTAAGAATTTAGAGAATGATTTACCTGTAACGAAAAGAAGCAGAACGTGGAGAAGAGTCGAGAAGGAATGAGATTGGGGGGGCTTTAGATTGAGTGGAGGAATACGATAGAGAACGAGTGGGGAGAGGGCGGGCGCCACCATGAACCGGCAGAGTTTGTCCCACGCAGATGTCGTTTTGGTCAGCCCTTTCAATCTCCTTTCGGAAATGATATCCTCCCTTTGATAGCACCAGGTGGAAATAATAAATGGGTCGCTGCTTTATCAATAAATCTTTCCACTACTTTCCCATTTACTCTCATCAATGGTTTATTTCATTAGGCCTTGGGACCCACTAAATTATTTTCCCCACTTTTGATCTGGATTAAAATTTTAAAAAAAATTAAAAAAAAAGGTCATTTTTCCATTTATTTTTTAATTTTTTTGATAAAGTTCTTTATTGTTTTTTTGAGAGTTCCGTCTACGTTCATTGGGCTGACAACTCAATAATAATATTAAAACAATTAATTAAAATTTTGTTATTTTAATTATTTAAGGAAGAACATGTATTATTTTATTTGAGGAAAACAATGTATCATTCTACTTCTTCGAAACACGAATTTCCATTCAAACACTTCTACAGACGTTTGAAAAGTTCTTCGAATAGACTAACATCGTATTTGAACGTGCTTTTTGTGAAAAATGTTTTTTTAAGTAATATTCAATACAATTTTAAAGATTCTTTTTTTATATATATATATAATTTAATTTATTTATATTTTAAAAATACACATACCCTTTTCTTCGACCTGAAAAGTAAAAGTTTATTTAAACTCTTTTGATAGTAATTTTAAAAAGTAATTTTAATTTAAAATATATATTTTTTAAATTAAATATTTTATAATTTTAAGAAATGTTTTTAAAAATTATTTATATTATTTTTTAAAAAACATTTGGCAAGTGATTTTTTAAAAAATATATTCAAATAAAATATTTTTATTAAAAACACTTAGAATACAAATACTGTAAAACGCATTAAAAGTCCGTTTAATAATGATTCTATAAAACACTTTTAATATTTTTAATACTTAAAAATTTTCATCATTTAAGTGTTAAAAATATTAGAAATATTTTCTAAAATCAATCTAAAACGCACTCTAATAATAATTTTAAGACTAAAAACGTTATTAAAAAAATTAAGTATATGACAAATTTTAAAAAATCACTTATAACATTAGAAAATTACTTATAGTGTTTTTTATTAAGATAAATGATTCGTCTAAAAATACTTTAAAAAAATTATCATGTCCTCTGAAAACATAATTTTAATTTATTAAAAACCTTTTAAATTAAAATCATTCTTAACTTGAAAATGATATTTTATACCAAAAATAAAATAAATCGTACATTAAAAGTAATTATTTTTGTTGTAACTTTTATTATTATCAACATATAAAACTAAACTTTTAACTTTATTTTGAAATGCTTTCAACTTTCATAAGTAAATAAATTTTTTTAAAAACTTTTTTACTTTCTTTTTAATTATCGGTTAGCAATTTTGAAAGGGTTCTAAAGATATTTAACAAAAATTTTAAAATGACTGAAATTGATTTTCAAATCATTCACCAAATTCTTTCAAAATCACTTTTTATTATAACATGTTACAAAAAAAAAAAACATTTTTATAGGTAGATGTGACATGATATTTTAAAAATAATTTTAAATAAATTATTAATAATAAAAATATTATAAATTAAAAATACTTTAATCAAAATAACTTTCAAACCCATGTTTATTCGAATTCCACACGTTCAAAAATTGAAAGACGAAATAGTCTTTCAACGTTGACTAGCACAAGCAACTTGAAAGTCGCAATTCTAGATGGCTAGATCCCAATCGGCACTCTGATCCTTTCACAACTTTGGACACTAGCATGCTTATCATACATTATACCCACCAAATCAATGCCACATTCTCTATTTATTATTGTATTATTGTGGGGAGTTAATTGTAGAGCATGTAACGATGATGATACCGAAGATAAAAAGACCATCCAAAGTTCCACTCGTGCGGTAAATGCTAGTATTTATTATTTCATAAGTGGAATTGCAAATTTTGATTCTAGTTTTCATCGCAATTAGCGATCACTGCACTTATGTTTTGATGTAGTAATTTATGTATTTAATTATTTGGTAATGATTGTTGGGAGTGTTTTTAATATTAAAAATAATATATATATGTTTTTTTAAATGAGGGGTATAGTAAAATTTTTAAAATATTTTTTAAAAAATGAAAAATCAGGTGTTTGGTACCTGAGAACGAGGAGTGAGAATAGATATCTCATTTATTTCCTTTCTAATTCTCATATTTGGATAAAATTTATGAAAATAGGAATGAAATGAAAAATTATTACGATAGAAATCAAATCTCACTTATAAGTGGGATTTCAATTCATCCTAAGTAGATAGTATTTTGATTCATTCATCTCATAAAAAAATATATAAAATAGTATAAAATTACTTTTTTTATCATTAAATTTCATTCATCAAGCCTTGATACCTCTTCATCTCATAATAAGACTTTTTTATTCATAAAAAAAAATCTTAAAATTTATTTTATTTTTAAATGAAAATAAATAAATTATTTAAAATTGTGTAAGGGTATTATTGTCAATTTATTTAATTTTCATTATCATTCTCATTATTACCAAACATTAGAATGGAAACAAATAATCATTCCAACATTGAATTCATAAGTTCATCCAAACACTAAAAATAAAATTACCAAATTTATTTTCATTCACTAAAAAATGGGAATAGAAACAAAAAATGTTTTATAGAATTACTGTTAAATATACTTTAAGATTTTGTTTGATGATGATTATATAAAGTGTTTTTAACCCAAAAAGTGTTTTTGAAAAAAAAAAGAAGGTGTTTGACAAAATTAAGAAACAATTTTAAAATTTAGAAAAATTGTTATGAAGAAACATTCAATAAATAATTATTCTAAAAACACTTTTAAATCAAATACTTTTATTAAAAACATTTCGAGTTAAAATTGATTCTAATCATCATTTGACATGATTTTAGGAGACACTTTTACTTTAAAAAGTGTTTTGGATGAAAAATGAGGTGTTTAGTAAAATTAATGAAACACTTTTAAAAATCTAGAAAATCATTTGTAATGATGAAAAATCACTTGTAGTGTTTTTTTAACTCTTAAAAATGCTTATAAAAAAACCATTTTTACTAAAAGCATTTTAAATAAAAATATAGTCAGTCAACTGTACTCAATCTTATATATGATCTAACTCATTTTTACCTCATATACATTTATTAATTGTAAATATTAAAAAATTTAAAAATAATAAATATATTTTAATTCAAAATACCATATTATTAAATAAAAAATAACTATGAAAATTCTACATATTTCATTATTAAGATTAAAAATATTTTATAGTTGAAATATTAAACAAAACGTAATCATAAAATTAAAATTTTAATTTATTTTTATATAACAAACATATTATAATTAAAATTAATTAAAATTTTAAAAATTAAACTTGAAAGTTAAAACAACTAAAAATTATTTTAAAATAATATATTTGTAAATTTTAAAAAAGTTAAACGGATTACTAAAGTACTATTCGGGTGATTAGTACCGTCCAAGAAGTTCAAATATATAAAAGATTTTTTTTAAATATTTCTTTTTCCATTTTTTTCAACATACATTTATTCTTATTAATATTCAAATAAATAAAAATTATGTTGAAAGAAATTAAATTTGAGAAGAATGATTCATTCAGATTGCCATCTTTTTCACCATATATATATATATATATATATATATTTTTTTTTTTACAATAAAGTTTTTCTGATATCTACTTTTTTTTATATCACATTTGTGTTTGAGATGGTCCAGTAATTATGGATGTAGCATCGTTCGGTTGACTATCATGCAAAATCATTTTTTCAGATTTACAGTTTTTTTTTTTCCAAATTTGAGAAATGGTAATTTGTAGTTTGTATGAACAATAATTTTTAGCAAGTTCAAAAGAAAATTATGTTGTGATGAAAAATAATCAAGAGCTTGCTAAACTATGGTTCCACATGTGTTATGAGTGTTGGATAAATTGCACTATTGAATTACTCAAGTATGTGTAATAACTATAATTGTTGAAATATTTATAATAAAATTGTTAGGATTAAAATACCCTAATCCTATTTCCAAAAGCGATAATAAATCAAAATGAAAAATCAAATACAAAAACACATGACAGATTTGTAGTTGTTCACTCTTAATGTAAGAGTTACGTCCACTTATAACTTGCAAATTTTTATTACGATGAAAATAAAGTATAAGAGGTGTAATGACCCGCATCTAATTGTATAGATATTATCTGCTCTAGGTTTAAATGGGTCCTCAAAACTTTAAAACGTGTTTTAATATTAAGGGGAGTCTATACTTATATAGTGCCATGAACTTTTCTCTTATTCGATGTGAGACATCACAAACATCTTCCTTTTCATGCAGATATAATGTATTTATTGTGTCCCATGAGATTACGAAGTCAAACAAACAAAACACTCTTTACGGGGTTACTTAAACAAACATCTGTTATGGGTCAGAGATCGACTTTAATATCATTTGTAACGATTCACACCCAATTGTGTAGATATTATTTACTTAAAGTTAAAAAGGACCATCACGACTTAAAAATACGTTTACTAAGTAAATAAGAGTTCATACTTATATAGCATTATAAACTTTTTCCCTTACTTGATGTGAGACATCACGGTTTCAATGTTGTACTTATTAGTGGGGATGTGTTATACTATATTTCCCATCATTGGGAAAGGATCCCACTTGATCAACAAGGAGTTGAACTTGAGACCTCTAAGTTGAGGAAATTATATGGGCGCTATATAAATACGAGTCATTCTTAATCTTGCAGATGTGTTTTAAAACCATGAGGGTCCCTTAGGGAAATAACAGATAATATCAACACGATTGAGTGTGGGTTATTACAAATGGTATCATAGTAAATCCCTGACCCTTGTGTGAAGATTTGTTTAGCTATTGACCCACAATCCCATTTGTGTTTGTGGGAGTGTTTGTAATATTTCACATCAAATAGATGAGAAAATTATTGATGTTGCAAGTATGAATCCTTCTTAGCCTTGTAAACGTATTTTAAAGTCTTGAGGTCCCTTTAGGCTCAAAGTGGACAATATCTACACGGTTGAATGTAGATCGTTACAAGAGAATTTCAAAAAGCTTCACCTTCTAAGTTTTTTCTCTCAACTTTTTCTATATCTTTTAATACCCAAAAAATAAAACTAAGACAAAGTTGGTTACTCCAAACATAATATAAATAAATAACCAAATCATATGTATAACATCCCTAAAATACCCCAATTTAAAATGCCTTTACTATTAAAATAATAATTAGGCTTCACACACCTTAATATAAATAAACAAAACATTATATTATTTAAAAATTAGTTTTTAGTATTTTTTATTTTATAAAATACTCTCATTTTTCTTTTTTAACCACATTAAAATAAACATATTCATGAAAAATATATTTTCATACCATATAATAAATAGTATAAATATAAATATCAAGGGATAAAGTTTTGGAAAGTGTTTTGAAAAGGATTTAAAAAAACAATTTTTAGAAATCGTTACACCATGTTTTGCTTTGGAAGTTGAAATGTATTATAGAATGTTTTTTATGTTGTTAAATATAATTTAAAAATAATTTTTATATATCCATATTTATATGATTATTTTTTAAAATAATCCTCATAAAATAAATAAAAATAATTAAAATATACCATTTAAAAATACTAATTATTATTTTGAAAAATCATTACCAAATAAGCCTTAAATCCTATGAATTGTATATTCCTTTCCATTTTTCTCTCATTTCACCCACCAGTCACCACATAGGCCATGGAAACCCACATGCGCCAATAAGATATATAAAAGGGAGAATTGTGTTTTGGGCCCAGCTGGGCCCAAAAATTAAGAAATGGTCCATGGATGTATCAAATTAACAGGAAGGCTATGAGATATTAACTGACCAATATGCCCTTCATTAGTTCCAAGTCAGCTGGATGTTGCCATGTCATTCTGACTGAAAAATCTCAAATAATAGCAAAAAGGGTCACTAGTCTCCTGCCCCTTTCTCTCCCTCCGTA
This sequence comes from Vitis riparia, assembly GCF_004353265.1. Classification (NCBI taxonomy): domain Eukaryota; kingdom Viridiplantae; phylum Streptophyta; class Magnoliopsida; order Vitales; family Vitaceae; genus Vitis; species Vitis riparia. The sequence continues at coordinate 1,837,636 of NC_048438.1, read as the reverse complement.
AACACCATGGTCAACTATGAATGTCCCCCAATCGTGCAGCCGAGGATTGTGAGCAACTCAGAAAAGCCTTCGCATGTATGTTATCATCATCATTCCCAAATCGAAATGAAGGTGGGTGTGATTAAATTTTCTGAGATTTTGATTTCATGTTGGTTCCTTTGATGATGTGGTGGATGTTTGTTTACAAGGTTTGAGGAAAGACGTCCGTTTTGATATGGTGTTAGGGTGTTCTTAAAAAATTTTGAACTTAATAACAGCGTGTTTTAGGGTGCAGGGTGGGGTATAAATGAGGCTTTGATCATATCCATCTTGCCTCATACGAATGAAGCACAAGGTAAGTAAATGAAAGAAACTTCCAGTTAATCCGTTGAAAAAGATCTCCTTAAAATTGGCATTTCAGCTGTTTGAAAATTCCTCACTTTATAATCTGGTTTTTGGGTTTATATTCTAGAGAATGAATGGGTATGGTGCAGAAGGTGAGCTGTGGGGACTAGTTAGTGCACTTATGATGAAGGAAACTAAATTGAGTTTCATTTTCGCCCTTTTCACTGATTAAGGTGTACCTAGGTCGATTTCCTGCAAGTGTACAAGGCATTTACACTAAGTGTACAAGGCCAATGTACTAAATGTACAAGGGTGTACAAGGGCATGTATCTTAAGGGTTTTCAAGTGATTTTGAAGAATTTACTCATTTACTTTTTCCAATCGTCGGGGACATTCCTCACACATATTGCTTGAATGGTGCCTCATTGCACGCATTTTATGTGATGGCTACCATGTTAATTCATGCTATTAGCTCCCCTACTAATGATGCATATGAAGCGAAACAAGGCTTAACTTTTTCATCCTTTTCCCTTATCCATGAGAGTGGAAGCATTGTTTTCCCACCCATATGCACTTGGTTGGTCGTCCCTATTATGGATTTGCCCAACTGTACAAGGCATTTACACTAAGTGTACAAGGAATTTACACTAAGTGTACAAGGGTGTACAAGGCTACCTAACTTGAAGGATTTCAAACGATTTTCGAAAAATTCTTTGCTCATTTTTTTTTTCAAAGGGGGACATGCCTCGTACTCCCTCCTCATTTCCCTTCCAACACATTCATTGGAATGTGGTAGCACACGTATGATGAATGGGAACCTAAATTGGGTTTCATTTTCCCCCTTTTCACTGACCCATGACATCGGCGAGTGGCTATCCCGCCCATTTACACTCATTCAGCTATAGCTATGTCGGATTTCTCCAACTGTACAAGGCATTTACACTAAGTGTACAAGGCATTTACACTAAGTGTACAAGGTGTACAAGGCTACCTAACTTGAAGGATTTCAAACGATTTTCGAAAAATTCTTTGCTCATTTTTTTTTTCAAAGGGGGACATGCCTCGTACTCCCTCCTCATTTCCCTTCCTACACATTCATTGGAATGTGCTAGCACACGTATGATGAATGGGAACCTAAATTGGGTTTCATTTTCCCCCTTTTCACTGACCCATGACATCGGCGAGTGGCTATCCCGCCCATTTACACTCATTCAGCTATAGCTATGTCGGATTTCTCCAACTGTACAAGGCATTTACACTAAGTGTACAAGGCATTTACACTAAGTGTACAAGGGTGTACAAGGCTACCTAACTTGAAGGATTTCAAACGATTTTCGCAAAATTCTTTGCTCATTTCTTTTTTTTTCTTCAAAGGGAGAATTGTGTTTTGGGGCCAGCTGGGCCCAAAAATTAACAAATGGTCCATATATGTTACAGAATTAATAGAAAGGCTATGAGATATTGAGTGACCTATATGTTATAGGAACTCCCCCAAAGAAGCAGAAGAGGATATATTCTCACCTTTTACATCTTTACATCCTTTGGTAATGGCAAGCTCCAAGAATGGTTTTGAAACTTTGCACACGGTTTGTCTTCTTATCTGTAAAAGTTGCTGTTCTCACAATTCATTTACTATAGTTGGTTGATTTTCCATAAAGTGATACTGAAATCTGATTAGGGTGTAGTTGATTTTTACTTTTATTGTTTTTAGTCGTTTAGGTTCAATTTAGATCGCGAAAAGTAGGAGGGAAACTCAATTGGGAGAAAAAATGGAAAAGGAAGAAAAAAAAACTTAAACTTCTCTAGCATACTTTTCCAATATTATTCTTCTTTTCTATAGAGTAAAGAATTTAAGAATGTATAAGTTCTTAAATAATTTTCATTATATTTCAATTTTTATCAATTTTCTATGGAAAACCATACTATTTTTTATTTTTTGCCATAGCACTTTCCATGATCCAAACAAAGTCTTAATGAATCTGAAACTGGAACATAAAAAATATACACTTACCTTTATTTGTCAAAAAACAAACAGGCACACATATACATGAAACCCCTTCTCGTCCTTTATCATTTTTTTTTTATAGGCAAAGAGGAAAATATTACCAGTGCTTATGTTTTGTTGAGTAATAGATTTGAAAATATGCAAATCATGCATTATTGGATTTTATTTCTTTCCGTGCTTTAATTTTCTGTCTAGTCCACCATATTATTGACTTAGTGAGGAGCTCTCAGTGGTAAAGATTCATGGAAGAGCATCAATCAGGCGTAGGAACCGAAATGAGGGTTAAGTTTTTCCTCCTTTTCCCTCATCCACGAGAATGGAAACATTGTTGGCCCACCCATATGCACTTGTTCGGTCGTCCCTTCGGTGGATTGCATAACTGTACAAGCCATTTACACTAACTGTACAAGCCAAATGTGCTAACTGTACAAGTGTGTACAACCCTATCTATATTGAAGGATTTCAACTTTTTTGAAAACAATCGTTGCTCATTTCCTTCTTTTTTTTACTAGGGGGACATCCCTCACAGTCATTCCTCATTTACCTTCGTACACATTCAAATGCCTTGTGGTAGCACACTTATGTTGCATAGGAACCTAAATTGGGTTTCATTTTCCCATTTTCAATCAGCCATTTCTTTGGAATGTGGTTAACCCCCCCATATGCACTCCTTCAGTTTTATTTAAGTGGAATTGCTCCAACTGTACAAGGCCTTTACACCAAGTGTACAATCGCAATGTACTAAATGTACAAGGGTGTACAAGGGTGTGTATCTAAATGTATTTCAAGTGATTGTGAAGAACTTAGTCATCAACATTTTCCACTCGTCGTGCACATTCCTCACACATAGCGGTTGACAACACACTCCTTCCACGTATATTATTTTATTTGTACAATGTTAGTTCATTGTTTTAGCTCTCCCACATTACTTAGGCGTAGGAACCGAAATGAGGGTTAAGTTTTTCCTCCTTTTCCCTCATCGCCGATAATGGAAACATTGTTGCCCCACCCATATGCACTTGTTCGGTCGTCCCTTCGGTGGATTGCATAACTGTACAATCCATTTACACTAACTGTACAAGCCAAATGGGCTAACTGTACAAGTGTGTACAACCCTACCTACATTGAAGGATTTCAACTTTTTTTGAAAACACTCGTCGATTGTTCTTAAATTATGAGTATGTTGACTTCTTCTGTTTGTAAGACGGATTTATGACTCTGCATCAATGGAAAATTATGAGCACAGTATGGAGTGACGGATAATAGGACAACTTAAACGAGTACATGAGGGTGTCGAATTGCACCCTTTCCTTTTCGTATTTAGATGAAGCAAATAAATGATCTTTTATCCTTGAACTAATTGTTTTTCCCTTTATGTGTGCAGGTGGGTTGATTGTTGAAGTGGGAGCTTTGTCACGATCAATAGAAATACTTCAAAATAAGAGGCTTAACATCAGATGAAAGATGAGAAGAGAAAACAGAGAAGTCTAGATGATCAAGATAGTTTATTTTATAGGAAGCCAATCTATGTTAAGAGTTGGATAATAAGATACCAACCTTCTGTTAAATTTTTACATTGTAACTATTTTCATCAAATAGTATCATATACGTTTCGGGACATGTAATTATGGATTTCATTCCAATTAAAATTCCAATGTATTGAACATAAATTTTGGTTATTTCGCATTTTATCAGCACATGTTTCTTGTTTTTAAATTTTGTTTTTCCTCCGTTTATATTGGTTGTTGGCCCATTGAAGCTGAAAACCCATAGGAAGTGTCAAAATGAAAAAGACAGATTACCAGTCGACCGGTCTAGGATAACCGGTCGACCGGTTCGTGTCCTTTATGTGAGTGTCTTGCCCGTAGTGCAACCGGTCTATGGTAACCGGTCGACCGGTTCCATCCATGTCCACCAAGTATGCCAACTGACTAATAAAAGAGTTCCAAAATATGCAAATTTGTTAATTTTTTAAATAGTTCTTAATTCACATAGTTTTATCAGTTATAAAACTATTTTTGGAACTCACCTTTCATGAGAGAATGAAATATTTTAAAAGAGTGCCCATTGTTTAAGATTATTCGAGAAAAAAGTGAGTTAAAAAAATAAAGCATTTTCAAGGGAGCAGGTGGAGGAAAGATTGTCATTTCTTCAATTGTTTGTACAAGCTATTGTATATATGTCCTTAAAATAAAATATTTGATAAATTTTGAAAAATCCGCATACATGAAGAGTAATTGAAACCTTAACCTTTCCTTCAGGTGATACAAATGAATAGGAGTACTAATTTGCTTGAGTTGTTCCTGTACCTTCATCCCACACATGTTACTTGTTTTTCAGATATATTATGAAAATGAGACTCTTCATCTTATATTTCAAAGTTTGCTTGATATACAAATAGAGATTAAGCAGCACCAAGCAACCAAAAAAAAAAAAAACAAGTTTGATCTATAAATTAAGCAATGACCTATGATAAAGATTCTAGCACATTTGAGTTACAACCAGTCAATCTGCCACATAAATACCATTGGTGATAATGAGTTCATATTTGTTACAAGGATAATCAAAGGATAATCAAACCCTGTTACCAGAAAGCACCTGTTAAAGAAGAAACAGGGATTAAAGAACTGATACAAGGCTTATTCCATACCTATCTCTCTGCATACTTCTAAGGCTTGAACTCATCACTAAGTACAAGACCTCTAAATGCAGGAGCTTTCCATTCATTCACTATCAGACGTCAAAATAATCTATAACACCCCTAGCTCAACTAAAGTTCTAATACATGCTAGACCCTCTTTTGGCTAGGACATTGGCCTATGTCATCATTTCTTATTTTTCTTCTCCAACCAGAAAGCACTCAAAAGTCTTTAAATAACGTTGATGTCATTATCATTTCTTAGACTAGATTTTCCTGCTCAAAATTCACATTGTCTCCCTAGTTAAGCTTTGAGGAGATGCTGAATTTCTGTTCCATTATTTTTTCCGTACCAGAAAATCAGGTATCACTCTGAGCAATTGATTTCTGTGGGTTCAAATTCATGCTTTACTATCTTAATGCATTGTTGGTACAATGGCCAATAGCTGCCAATTGAGCCGAATTGTGCCTTAGACAGAGACAACAATACATGTCAATATGGATCCTATAAAAATGACCTTCATATTTTATTATGAACTTCAATCCTTTACAGATACTAACAAGTAATGGGCTCAGCAAAAGTTTCCTTTCAGATGTTGATGAGCTCTTCCTACGTATATTATGTTGGATTTTTTTCCCTATATCTTTTCTCTCATTCACTTCCTTTCCTAAATGCTTATGTTTTAGTCAGCTCCAGTGTGAAATTAGAGCAAAGACAAAACCTAATACGAATAATGGAAAGAGATCTTTCAACTCTGTAATTGGCTCCAATTTTCATGTATTGCACCAAACGCCCTAACCTGTTTGCATGAATAAGGTTTAAATTAATTCATCGTAAAGTAAGGAAATTGAAAATATATCAGAATCATGGACACAGGATAGACCAAAAATTAAGCAGCTGATACAAAAGAAAATATTTTGATGACCACACCATCATTTCCCTCCAAATATATAAATATGAATAAAAAATAAAAGGACAACTAATAGCTTCTGAAGTCAGACAAAATATAATTTCATTGAAATATATCTTTTCTCATTTTGTGAACTTGAAGTTGTAGCAAACTGGATTACTAAGAATTCTAACTGAAGAATAAATACCAAGAGACAAAGTAAGATATGGCAAGCATTTCAATTTCGAATCTAACACACGAATGTTAAAAGGTTATAGTTTTAGTAAATTAAGAAACGTAAAACAAGGTTAAAGTTAAGTACCTCCTAATATGGATGAGATGACTTGGCCATCTTGTAAATATTACTAAACAACATATAATAAACTAAATAGCATAATATATATATATATATTGAATCCAAATTAAAAAAAATCAAAAACATTTGCATGCAATATGACACTACTCGGAATATATGTATGCTAATACAAAATATATATGTCCCAGTTTTGCAACATAAACAAAATAACGACGTGGTCTCAATGCAGTCAAGGTGCATGGGGTGGGGTGGGAACGGCGCGGATGTACGCCATCATCTCCTCATGCTGACGCTCTAGGCGATCAAGCCTTTGTAGGATATGCTCATGCGTAGCCTGCTGCTGATCCATGCGCTCCTCAATACGAGTCCCAATTGAGCTAATCTGCGCAGCCAATTCCATCCAAGGCGCATGCTCGGGGGCGTCAGGAGCCTGGCCAGGTGATGTATGGGTGTAATGAGGCTCAGTAAATGATGGCTGACTAGATGGTCCAGCTGTGTAATCCGTCTCAGTCGTCATCGGCTCTGACATAGTCGGGTAAAGTGGCAACCCTCAGACTGGCGTGTAGGGATATCAAACGCAGGCTCTCTATGGTCAAACTCGGTCTGAGGGTGTACCCCACCCTCCATCTCCCGAATCTCCTCCTCTTCGTCTACTGCAGGGATGCACATCCCCCTCTGCCTGTGGCTGTGGTACTGGTCGGTCCCGCCCTCCTAATCCATGGACCCATTGCGGGCCTTCTCCAACTTCATCCGCCGCCATCGACTGCTCATCATAGGTGTCATAACTGCTGGGCGCCTCGACCTCCTGCTCCTTGCTCAAATCCACCCCCGCATCCTTGAACACTCGTGTCATGAAGCGGCCGTATGGGAGAATGCGTTTGGCCGTCTCGCAGCATGCCATCATGTGCATCATCATGACATACCCGACATCAATACGTCTCCCCGTCATAATGGAATCAATCAGGAATGCCTCCAGGTAGGAAACCTCATCTCGATGACCGCCACGTGGTAGGAGGATGTACGCTATCATGTGATGAAGGACTCGGCAGGTCACTGTGAGGCTATGTGCAGATGGTTTGCCCAACCCGGGGCAGCTGCCAGGCCGCACATCCTTCTGAATCGCCTCTCTCGGATCGAAACCCGGCACCGGTCGGCCAGGCCTTGGCATCATATACTCGGAGTCCACCAGGAGGAATGTCCAAAATGCGGCAGATGGTCTCCGGGTCCAGATGGATCTGAACCCCTCTAACGGTCGAAGTGATCGGGCCTCCATGTCCATACGTCACGCGTGAATAGAATGCCCTGACTAATGTCGGAAAAATGGGCTCTGAAATAGTGACTAAGGGCAGCCACCCCATGCGTGCAAAGAGGCTCTCAAACCCGAAATGTGTAGATGGGCGAAATAATATTTCTCCCTGCAACCACCTTCCTCTGGACGAAATGCTGCTTGTACCTCTGGTATTCGTCGAGCGTAGTGAAAAGGCCGGTGTCGAAACCTCGCCTTTCGGCGAGCCTCCGCCTGACCGTCCTGAGAACCTGAAGCAGGGCGCTTGCCCTGTGCCTTCGAGGCACCCTTGTCTCTCCTAGGCGCCATGAAACACTACAATAGAAGAGAGCACTGTACTACAGGAACAAAGGGCCACACCTATGTCAAAACAAGGCCAATGAAAGAGCCGTGCGTGCGGGAAGAGAAGACAAACGGCCTGTGACGCGCGATGAAGGAGGACCACTGCCAAACCTCACGCCCTAGCTCCGAAATGTGAACCCGCACCCCTCAAAACTCACTCCGAAGGCTTGCAACAGCTGGAAGGGCGTCGAAAGTGGGTCTCTGGAAGCTCAATCGGCGGATCCCTTCGACTGGCAGAGGATATCACTGAAGAAATTAACCCGGGGAAGGTTTTTTAAACGTCACCCCGGCCGATCGGATATGAACCGGTTGACACAGTAACATGTTCCAGGGTGTTTTGCACTTTTTAATATAATGCATTCATTTTTTTAAGATTTCATTCATTCGAAAAAAAAATATACATTTAGGAAACCTGTTTAATTCCTTTGTGTTTGGATGTTTTTTTAAAATTTAAATAATTCTTATCATATATCATCTAATTCTTATCATAAATTTAAATTAAAACTTTGATGAAAAGAAAATAAATAGAAAAAAATTAAAGTGAAAGAAAAATAAAAAATAAACTGAGTATATAAATATTTCGATATTTTTTAGTTGGTAGTTAAATATAGATATAAATAATTTTTTTGGGATAAATAATTTGATTGATATGAATTTTTAAAAATAATTTTAAAATAATTTGAATTATGAGTTTTTAGATAAAGATAAAAGGCTTCTTTGCGTGGATCAGGTCAAACAGTGTCTTTAGATCCAAAAACCCATATTGTGGTCCCTGAAGAGAGATATGGATTGCATGCAATTGATGTCTTGGATCCTGAAATGGTAAGCATGTCTTCACATTTTTTTAATCATTATTATTAGTATTGCATTTTAGCAAGGGTCCCAACTTTAAAGGCCTAAGGTGCTTTTACCATTATCCTTTCAACATATGTGCCTTCCCTTTTTTTCCTATGAATTTCTATGGGATACTTGATGATAAACTACAGTAGGTGGCTGTTGATAAATATGATGCAGCAGATCACTTACGGACTGGAATTAAATATGTCAAATGGCATCAGATTGTGTCCTCATTTATGCTGGTGGTGATCACTAATGGGAATTGTTCCATCCTTAGAAATTTTATTAGTTCAATCCCATAGCTTGGTCCATTATGGTAGTTTTAGTCAGCATCCAGAGTGTAATAGAAAGGGCTCTCGGACTGACTCCAAAAATTCTATTGATCAAACTGTATGAAGCAGTCCAAGTTGGGGAAATGTTAACCTTTTATGTTTACCACAATTTTACTGCCAATTGCCCATAAGACTAACAATGTCCATCAACAGTGTTGTACTTCTTGATAAATTTCCAATGACATGAGAATCGCATCAATTCAATATCATGACCATTCTCATGAAACTGTGGTAGGAACAAGTATATCTTCTATGATTGCTCCGGTCTTCACAGTGACACACCTGGGCATGAAATTTATGAATTTAGTTTGATTTATATGTGTTTTAGTTAGCTTGTTCTTGTTCTTTATCTTTGTATTACTATTATTTGTATTATTAGAAAAGTTTTTGTTATCTGATTGTATTCTATTTTTGCTATTGTTGTTATCATTATCAGAAGAGTTTTAATTATCTTATTCTATTTTGTCTATTTATAGTCACACTTTATTTTTATTCACTTTATTTTTATTCTTACATGTGCTGCCTTCCTACACATCTTTATTACTATTATTATCAAAACAGTTTTAGTTATCGTATTGCATTATATATTGTCTTTTAATAGGCACACTTTTATTTTTATTTTTACTTTTACAGATACGTTCTTTGTACTGTGTTCCTTCACACCTTTAAGGTTGAAACCAGTAATGTTGATATAGCAGCATCTAGTTATTAACCATATAGTTAGGATTATAAAATTCCATTTTGAGTCAGCAGACACATGGTCAATAATTTTTACAAAAAATTTTTAAATTGGATGGAATTATTTTAAAATAATTTTAAATAATTTAAAAAATAAATAATTTTTAAAATATTTTTTTTAAAAAAATTATTTTTTATTCTTACATGTGCTGCCTTCCTGCACATCTTTATTACTATTATTATCAAAACAGTTTTAGTTATGTATTGCATTATATATTGTCTTTTAATAGGCACACTTTTATTTTATTTTTACTTTTACAGATACGTTCTTTGTACTGTGTTCCTTCACACCTTTAAGGTTGAAACCAGTAATGTTGATATAGCAGCATCTAGTTATTAACCATATAGTTAGGATTATAAAATTCCATTTTGAGTCAGCAGACACATGGTCAATAATTTTTACAAAAAATTTTAAAATTGGATGGAATTATTTTAAAATAATTTTAAATAATTTAAAAAATAAATAATTTTTAAAATAATTTTTTAAAAAAATTATAAACTCCAAAGCTTGGACAATATTTTTTGTCCCTTGCTGGGCCTTAAACCTAAAATCTCCCACATCCCACCTCAACCCTTGCCAAATTCAATTTAGTAAATAACATTTTAATGCATAAATTCATTATAAAATCCACAACAATAAATTTTTTAACTTTTAGTTATAGTTCTTAGTCCCAACCAATCATATAAATTTGTATATATTGTTGACATGAATTTGCTTATGGGTCCACTTCAAAGTTCTAACTTTCTAAGCTCATCATTTTTGTCTTCCTTAAAGGAAAGAGACAACAAAGACTTAAGAAAGAAAAATCAATATATTAAACAAAAGTTTTCATTCACTAACATATTCAAAATCAACACTAAATTCTTTAAAAGAATAAGTTCATTTACAAGCTTCCATAGGTGTCTTTGACAACAAGTGCATAATTTCCATTATAGATTATTTTACCTCTTTTCCCTCTTATCATCAATTTCTAACTTTATGGCATATTTTAAACAATTAATATTATATCGTGTATCAGATATGCATTGTAAGATACAAGTAAGATAAAATACATATCATTTTACATTATATCTTACCCTTATATCAGATTTTTTTTTTCATTGATAGGTTACCCCTATATCATATCATGACTCATGAGCTGTAAGTCTTTAACAACTATACATAACAATGTTTTTTTTTATATATATACACAATACATTCATCATACAAAGGGAGCTAAAAATGGTGATGAAGATGCTGAAAAAGAAGATAAAATGTTAAAAGGAGACATGATACTTTTGTTTAAATAACAAGATGAACATGTGACAGATACAGTTAAATGAGATGATACAACCACTGAACAAAAATCAGGATCCAGAAAGCATAAAGGTATTGGTCCACTTCTGATGAATGCCCACCTTCTCTCATGTATTTATAAATTCATATGCACCTAAAACATTATGGAGGGAACCTGAAGTCGAGATGTGAATAAAGCTTCCCATCTACTAATACGATAAATAAACTAATTCATAAGTATGACAAACCACAATACCTGATTCATAAATATTGTAAAACAAGAAAAGATGAAATAATTTAAGCACAGCACTATGAATTACCTTCCTTCCAGGCCTCAGAAGTCTCAATGCAACTTCAGCAGCAGTGTTTGCTGCTGCAATAACATCAGCTGCTCTACCTGTCACTGGCCCATCTTGGAGAACATGAGTATGGGCTACTACTGCAATAAACCCATCTATGTGACATCCCATATTGCTGCAACCAACCCAGAAAAACCAGAAAGGACCTTTATTTTCCATTCTTACAGGTTTTTTTTCTCTACCTTGAACAGTTACAAGCACAAGAAACTTACATCTTTAATTTTATTTCTGAAATGGTCGACCGGTCGAGTTGACGGTCGACCGGTCGAGCTCCGGTCGAGGGTGCCATTTTGCATTCTCTCTCATCCAGTAGCATGTCCAATTCCGCATGGAACCGGTCGAGTGGACGGGTCGACGGTCGAGCTCCGGACGAGGGTGCCATTTTGCACTCTCTCTCATCCAGTGGCATGTCAAATTCATCATGGAACCGGTCGACCGGATATGGTCGACCGGTCGATATACCGGACGAGGGTGCCATTTTGCATTCTCTCTCATCCAGTAGCATGTCCAATTCCTCATTAGACCGGTCGAGTTGTTTGGTCGACCGGTCGAGCTCCGGACGAGGGTGCCATTTTGCACTCTCTCTCATCCAGTAGCATGTCAAATTCATCATGGAACCGGTCGAGTGGATCTGGTCGACCGGTCGATCTGGTGCCATTTTTATTTTATTTTATTTTAATCAATTATTATTTTATATTTAACAAATTTCATAATACCAAATTTTATTAAAATAGTGAGTGGTTATTTGGTAAAATTTAATACTTATTACTTAATGATTTAAATTGATTTTAAGTTAAATTATATTTAAGTTGTTGATTAAAACTTAAATAATCATTTTAGAATATGTAAAAATGTAATTGTCATTATGAAATAAAAATATTGAAAATTAAATATCTTTAAGTATAAACTAATTAATCTATATAATTACAAACTAAAAAAGGTTTAAAGTTATTTTTATTATTTTCGTATTTTGCTAAAATAATATATCATATAACTAAAAATAAATACTATGTGTAGTTTTGGATTGTGAAGAACTGTCTACATTTCTAATCCATGTTGATACTTCACCATCACCCATACCAACTTGAATCTCAAGTTCGACAAGAGCTATAATAGAAATGGTACGTCAATAATCACAAAGAGAAAAGAAACAAGAAAAAAAACAAAAAACAAAATAAGAACCTTTATTAGATGTTTTGAGAGAGTGAGGGAAAATGCGACTTCATCATAACCTTCATTAAATATATAAACCATAATATTCACAATACAATGGGAGGAGTTAGTTTTTCCTGTAGAATGTACACTCATCTTTACAATCCTCGTCACATCCTATGAAAAGTGTAACTCAAACTGCCATAAATCGATGCCGATGTGCATTCTGTGATGAAAGCAATAATCTGCCCAGTAGCTTCAATCTATACTTCTTAATCTTGGCCTGCACTCATTCATGTTTAAAAGACATATAAGGAAAGGTTAAATAAGTTGCCGATGCAATGCAATTTTTATATAAATGATGTCATAGCGAAAGCCTATATGTACATACCACATCGATGGATTTGGAGAGTCCCCCATTGGACCAGTTGTCCATGAATTTCATAATAAAAACGCCGCAGTCATTGCTAACACAAAGAGTAATGTGTAAGAACTTAATATGCGTGACATGGGAAGTATAATATGTGGAAAATGCTATGAAATCAAATTAAACATAATTGTGGTAAACACTAACTCATTTGGTTGGCATGGTACGTCTGGCATGACAAAACTGTACATGTTCAAGTCTACAGCAACCATTTCTTTCTTGTTGGCAACAAGCCATAGAACAACCTTGGCCTTAAACAAGCAAAGTAATTGACATTCAAACTTACAATATGATGTACAATGCAACAAATATTGGGGAGTAGAAGGTACATTACCAAATTTTGTTGTATTCCACTCATACAACTCCTTTTTCTTCCAGGCCGAGAATCCAAGAGCTGGATTCGTTTGTTATGTAGGTCATAGACATAAAGTGTCCAATGGTTTTTGAAAAGGACCGGTAAGTAGACCTGCATGATGCCACATACAATGGATTAGAACATATAATGGGTGAAGGAGATCAGAAGTGAAGAAACATAAAACATTGGAATGCAAGTCTGACCTGAGTAACATTCTGATACGAACCATCAAAGGCATACATATATGGATCGAAACGCGCAATAATTGCATCGTGCGTCAAATGTTTTGCGTTGGAACGCATCACCATTTCCTGTATATGAGATGAAAGTACTTAATGCATGGAAACATGTGTAAACGTGTGGACATGTTATCAGAACAAGGGAAATTCAGCTGTAGTGGCAATTAAAAGCATTCATTACAGCTATGTAGGGGGAGAGAAATAGTTTTGTCCTTGATTGATCGTCGAATTGCAACATTCGGCAAAATGCATCAACGACCTAAAAGAAGAAATGATTAAAATGTAATCAATATTCAGATTGACTAATGAGAAGATGTTACATCACATAAAATTAAAAAAATGCAAACTAGTGGACAAATTGAAATATTAACATCATTGCCAATCCAACAGTCTCCCTGGAAAGACGCGAGGTTGCCTCTGGTTAAACTTGTGTCATGCATTGCAACAAGCTCCTCGCTGCCAACAAAACATATATGTTAGGGTAATACGATTTGTTGCATGTGGAAACACTTGAAATTGGCGTAGTATATGATGTAACATGCCTTGGGTCCAAGTCCCCATTAAATACAGTTGCAGCTGCCTCTTTTAGGTCCATCTTGATGGCAGAATGGCGGGTTTGTGCCTGCGCTATGAATGGTGACAATAGATTCGGAGCCATCCGACGCACTCTCCGTTGCCTCCCAATGCTATGGGATCGGGGGGCCACAGTCATAGAACGCAAGGTAAGGGGTCTATGATGACTACTTCGTCATCGGCTGTTTGTTTGGAGTATAAACAGATTAGTTAACTGAACCCAGTACAATTTGACATATTTTGTACGCACTAATGCAGTAATGAATGTGGCCCAAAATGTTACCAATAATAGGTGGATGCCGAATAGGAGTGTCTGGTACTTCTTCGGTGCAATGGAATGGCATGTCATATGGGGCAGAGGGTGAATCATGCGCGGCCTCGGGAAAGTCATCCGCTGCATAGCCTGAGTGACCAGCAGGAGGGGAATGTACACTTCTTTCTCTTCGCGCATCCAATCTATGGATCAGACCACGCATGATGCCAAGCTGCTGCTGAATGCCCTTTTGATAAGAATGTATTGCGCGTTCGGCAGCATAGTATTTTCCAAGATTTCTGTCACATGTTAAGAATTGGCATAGGCAAATTTATAAGAAATTGATTAGAAGTTATTAACAATATAGCAATGATAACAAATTGTAATGTGATTCAGATGGATTGAATGCGTAAAGTAACAAGTAGTTTTAGCGTACATCACTACTTGTCGGTACTTGACTACTTGTCGTACTTGACTACTTGTCGGTCGACTGTCATCCTCGACATGTGTACGAGGCGGTGACGATTCATCAAACGCCTACATTATGAGAACATCACGCATGGTAAGAACATAGAAACATTGGAGGTATTCAAAATGCATGTAAATCAATATATAACAAACTTCATGCCGAATAAATGACTACCTGGCCATGTCCAAAACTCCCAAACTCACTGATCTCAGCAGATAAGCGCTCCTTTAGCAACTATTGACCATGCTGAGAGTAGGGGCGCTGTCATCGGAACAGGAACGGAAGGAATTTTGAATTTATTACATAATGGAGCTGCACAATGGAAATAAACATATGTATAATTCGTACTTGTTGGTACTGATGTAACAAATTCAAATTTACCAATTAATGAATGTTAAAGAAGGCCAATACCTGGAGGAAAAGAATGCAACCATGAACCCAGACGCTGTTCCCTTGCTTAAATCGTCTTATACCCTCCACAAGCTGGTCAAAACAAATTGGCCCAATTAACATCATTTCTGAAACCATCTTCATGGATGGTATGCCCAAGTTTCGGCATCCATCAATCCTTGAGGTGGGGGCTAATAGCGTCGCACGTGTAGTAAATGAAGCATCTACGAACTCCTCCCCAATAGGTAAGTTGAGGAGTCTCTCCTCACATGTGTTGAGGGTACGAACGGATGACCAGACGGGGTAGTAGCAATCTGTAGAATCGTCAGTCGTCGGGAGGCCAAGACAAGGCCGACATCAGCAGCTGTCAGATCATCTTTTGTCGGTGTAATGTATGCGTCTGAACCCAACGTTAAAATGGCAATCAGCCATATAAGATGTTATGCCGTATCTCCTTGCAATTTAAGTGAAGAGACCTCCAACTGAAGGTCTCGAACCACGTCAATTTATCAGCAGGGAGCCTGTTGCATAGTTTAGAAACTTGAAGATGAACACGTGTGAAATCTGGTGGACTGCATTGAAATGGTTGGAGGGCATTAGTAGTTTACACATGAATTATATATAAGAAAAAATTAACATCATAGGAATATGTAAACGTAGTGATAAAGCAATAAATTGAATGAACAACAAACATATTCATGTGGTTCATAATTTACAATTGGATGTTTATGTAATTCAATCTTTAACATAAAAAAAACTATAGGTTGTAGTTGATCAAAATATGAAATATCCTAATAAGTTATCAATATTTAAAAACAAGAAAGAATGCATCACCTCAGTAGTGGCATAGAAGAATGGAAATGATTGTTGTAGCTTCAACCTTGGAATAAGGGCACCTGGAAATGGGTGTTATAGCAGTTATTGATGACCTGGGGAAACTAATAATAAAGGGAAAGGTCAATTGACTATTTCGACATTAATATGTTTGATTAATTTGGTAATGGTGTTCCATAATCATAGTTGTAAGGAAAAATAAATTAATACATAACAATATGAATTTTAGGAAAACGCTTAAGTTTGGAAGCAAACACGTGTATGATCGATTATCAACCAGCAACCATATAATTAGTAGATAATAACCATATGGACAACGTGTGTAACAAGTATATCTATTCAGACAATTGAAAGACAATTTTTATGACGTCTTAGAAATTGATGGGACATTGAAATAGGTGCAACAAGAACATAATGCGATAAGAGGACTAATTCACAACTTGGAAATAAATATAGGGGAAGTCTCGCTTTATTGAAAAAAAAAATTTGTCACCCCTATACGTAAAATAATGTAACAGAAATTGTCATCCTTAATGAGGCTCCAAATAAGAAATGCTCGATAATGTAGACACATAGATGGAATTAAATAACAACTAAAAAGAAACCACATTGAAAGTGCACTTTCAATTAAGTTGGTTACTGAAAGCAACTCTAAATAAGAAAAATTCCAACAAAAGTGCATGGTGCCTATAAATAGGGCAATACATAAAAACGAGAATCAACAACCCCATACCATATACCATACAACAGAATATATGGAATGATACAGAAAGAGGAAATTGTACAACCAAATAAAATGCAAATGTCACGGCAACGGATTATTACATTTAGAGCGGTTGTGACCTATTCCATTGCATCGAGAGCAATGAATTGCTCTCTTATGAGAAAACTGTGATTCAATGCGCCTTTGTCGGGGTCTTCCTGGAGGACGTCTCACATGAGGGGGTTGGAAAGCAGGAAAGGTGTTGCCCGCGCAATCTTGCAAACTCCCATCGTCACAAAGTTTCGGCATGTTGTGTGTTGGTAATGGTTGAAACTGACCCGAGTAAATCAAATCTTGCATGGAGACATGAAAACATGGGTCAATATAGTCATACACGTCGTGTCTCAGTGTGCGGATGACAGCACATACGTGTGCACATGGCAAACCGGACATTTGCCATGTCATGCAAGTACACGTACGTTGATTCATATCGACAACCAAATAAACCTCTCCAGTAAACACCTTAAACGTCCCTCCCAAATAGGGTAGCACACTAATCGGACCAGACCTCACGATATTTGACATTAACTTCTCTTCAGTTTTCGGTCCGACCACGCTCTTCCACTTTTGTGTAGCACGCATATGGGTGTCCAACATGGCTACAAGTTTATCCATGTGCATTAACAATAAAGTATAAATTGTTTGGTGACGCTCTTCTCTTAACCACGCATTGAACGCCTCTGCAATGTTAGTTGTCATTATATCCCATCGCTTTTTAACAAACTTTGACATTGCCCAATGTTCGGGATTGTTTTCCGCAACCCATTTTGCTAGGTTCTCATTGAAGCGCACAAGTTTTTCAAATGCCTCATTGTAGTCTATTTCCAACCTAGCATACGCAATGCTGTCCAAAAGTAGCAAAGCATCTTCTTTCCCTTTCTTTCCTCGAATGTTTTGCTTATTGAAGAAGCTAGAAAAGTTTTCCTTAACATGGCGATAACAATATGCATGATTTCCTGTCCCAAACAACTCCGAAACACTACGCAAGATTCCCTGATGTCTATCTGATATAATAACAACTTCTTTACCATCTAATACCCCTTTAATTTATCCAAAAACCAATACCAGTCCTCATAATTTTCTGAACTTACCACACCAAGGGCTAGCGGGAACATTCCATCATCTGCATCATATGCAATGGCAGACAAAAGAGCTCCCTTATATGGACCGCTTAGGTGGCAAGAATCAATAGCCAATACAGGTCGACACCCCATGATGAACCCTTGAATTGAAAATGCATGGGCAATGAACAATTGCATGAAGTGACCTTCTTGGGAAGTGTACTCCGCAATTGTGCCCGGGTTTATTTCTCTTAGCCTATGGCATAACCAAGGGAGAAACGTGTAAGAGTCGCGTGGTACTCCATATATGCGCTCTTTTGCCTTCTCTTTAAGGTGCCATGCTTGGTTATATGTCAATTGAACCCCATGATCACGTTCAAAATCCTTACAAATTTGACGGGGAAGATAGTCTGGAGTGGTTCTAAACACATCTTCAACAACAACCGCACCTCTCTTTGAAGAAACCTTCACCTTAGATGAACACTCATCCTGAGCTATATGATTATGATTCACTTGGTAAGTATGAACTCGCAAGATGACATTTCCCTCGACAGCGTGAGCTGTTATCTTCCAAGGACAACCATCAACCGAACACTTGACAGACATATGCGTAGGGGAATTTTTCTTGTACTTGTATTCAAACCTCCCACCTAATGACATCTGGTAAATTGCATTGCGAAACTCCTCGGCATTTTTAAATGTATGTCCCGACCCTAATATTGCCTCACGAAAACGAATCGATTCCAAAGGGATGTACTCAGTATCTGCACAACGCGACGCAAAACCTCTTGATAGCATCATAGTTTGAGGAATTGGATCGCATGATGCATTAGAGGACGGGAACGTGATAGGTGGATCTCTGCATTGACATATATTAACATAATTAGACTACGTGATGCGTAAAATTGATATTCACAACATTTTAAATAAACATTGATGTTAAAGTCATTACCGAAATGGCAACTGTGAATTCGGGATATTTGCTTCAATGGCTTCCACAGAGGGTAAGTCTACTAGGTATACATTTGCAAAGTCATCACTGTGGGAAACCACGTTATCCAAATCATCCTCATCTTCTAAATCTTGGATGACTCTGGGATTGAACTTCAGCGTGTAGTGCATCTTCATCACGTCAAGGGAAATGTCGAATTTCTCTATGATTTTTTTGTGAATTCTTCAAATGCCATTCCTTTATATATGTGAATACCTTTGCTTCTTCCACCCAAGTATTCCATTGCCCATCATTTTTTTGACAAGTTTGCCACCCACGAAAATGTAACAATATATCCTATTACTTGCGTCCATTAACCTATACAAACATAGCACAAATATCATATTATAGACCAAACAATTATGTGTCTTATAGAAAATGGCCTTCATATTTTCTCATCTGCCCTTTTGCTTTGAACTTCACACTATTACTAGTCGCCATGTCCAGATTATCATGCATCATTTATGCATATACTTTTCCAAATGTTACTTCACTTATTCTATTTTAACTGGTTGGTCGACTCTTTCTCTGTTTTTGCAGATTGCTATGACCCTCTAGATCCAATAGGAACATCACAATTACTTTTCAGACTTATAAATGGACAGATCATGCCAATGTCATTAGTGTTTTGGCTCATACTTATAGACAACTTCAAATTTAACTTAATTTCAATTCGGTTCAATTGTATGCTGAAAATAATATTGAGTTGCATGCGTTTGATATTTAGCAATTGTGAATAGTAAACATGGAAAGAGGTATTTGGCCACTACAATGATTGTTGGAAACCATTCTGGATTTCAAGGACAAATCCCTTAATTGGTTTCTTATGTATTGACTCCCTTAATTTTGGATTTCAAAATTAGAATTAAGGCTCGTTAAACTGCCTTAGAATTAAGGCTCGCATTTATATTCATGTTAGCTACAGATTTCATGAAGTTCGAAATGATAATCTATCTACACATACTAGGTATCCCACAATATCTCATACTATAGGGTTCAAAGAACTTGGGTTTTTTTCGAAAATAGGTAACAGGCGAACTAGCATACTAAACTAGACTGCCACACGAGGAAGTAAATATAATGCTCAATGATATAATTTGAACGAAAGGACGAAAAATATGTTTGCAACAAGAAAATCTATTTGCATTTACTTATCATATATTAGAATAAAATTGCACCTATAAAACTAACTTTTCAATTCAATATGCAATGCTAAACCAAACAAAAATAAGTGAACCAAGTACAATGCAAGGAAAATCAAAATATTTTTTTATGTCGTCTTCATCATCACAATTATCATGAATGGCAATCGAGGGTTCTCATATTGATGGAGAAACAAGTGAATCATGGTGAGATCACAGTTTATAAAAAAGAAGTGATTTTTCCATGTCAAGGCTATCAATCATATAAATCGAACACAAACATAATCATCTAAACAAAAACTTTTTTGATACACAACATGCAGATGCAATTAGCCCATGAGGATCCTCACTATTTCAAACTGTAAGCCATGTCTTAAAAACGCCATAACCCACGCCATGTCTTACAGCCACTTACGGGGTTTAAGCTTTAAGCTTACAAAAAAATACTACTTTACCTGATGGTCAGAGAAGCTCCCTCCTCAATGCTCAGCACGGGACGACACCACGGTGGGGATTAATGGCACACTGAAATCGCCAGATAAATTAGGGCAATGTATTTGGGCTGAAATGAAATGGTCGGGATAGCCGAAATGAATCATAAACTGAAATTGCTGAACCTACTATCAACTACTTCGCCACGGAACCAAATCCGGTGGTGATCGTCGAGATCAATGGATTGACAGAGATGAAAAACTCCACCGTCTACACCTAAAATCGGATGGTCGGCAAACTCCAGATGAAGATGAAGAGATGATTAGGGCATTCTTTGGGCGGGAACGAGGGAGACACTCAGGAATGTGAAAACGCCTCTCAATTTTGGGGAAAACGATTTGCAAATCCAACGTGGATTTTGTTTTTTTTTTTACATTAGCCAGCCAAAGGGCATTTTCGGCTTATTATAAATTGTATAGCCTTCTTCTCAATTTTGAGACTTTGTCTGGGTGTTGGGCTTAATTCTGATACATCCATGGACCATTTGTTAATTTTTGGGCCTAGCTGGGCCCAAAACACAATTCTCCCTTAAATTAACCCCTAAATTTCAGATCTGTAAGCCACATTGGCTTGTCACGTTCCCCCATGAGGCCTGGGGTTCACAAATATACCTCATTTCCTATTTCATTGAATTTGGTGAGTTGTTTAACTACAAGTCTGTATAGGCACACATCTCCACAAACCACAGTGAGAACTTGCTATTTATTTATTTAATTTTCTTATATAAAGTACGGTCCAGAAGCTTTGAATATTTGGCATGTCCTTATTTGGTTGGTCTCATGGTTTTCAAAGCAAAATTGGTTATTTATTTATTTTTTATTTAATTTTTTTTTTGGGGTTAAATAAACACTTAAACTTGAAACAAATAATATAAAAAGGTATATTAATATATAATAGAATTTGAAAAGCAAACCAAATACAAAAAGGTGTTTTTCTTTTTTGATCTTCTTTTCTTCCACATTGCAAAAATAAATAAATAAATTTTGGCTGAATTCTAATTTTTAATATATCTTTTATTTATATTTTTATGACTAAATAAACATCTTCATCTCAATCTTTAGGTCATTTTGTGATTAGTTTTCGCATATTTAGAATCAAATAATTTACCTGTTAAAATTATTCAATACTATGACATCACTTTTTTTTTTCTTTAAAATTTATGAATATAAAAACTCAAGTACGAGGATATAATAATCATTCAAAAGGTTTAAAGTTTCATTAATATCAAATTTTGTTTTTAAGTCTTTCACCATTTTCTAAATTAAATTAATGGAAATATGATTCATATATATATGTGGACATAATTTATATATGTGGATGAAATTTAAACGACTATAAAAGGTTATTACACTAATTATATAAGATAAATGTACTAACTATACAAGATGTGTATAAGGGCTGCCTTTTGTATAGAAATTCAATCAATTTTGAATCACTCATTTTTTTTCTTGTCACCTAAGGACTGCACACCTCATGTCACATATTCCTTCATCGCACATTCATCACATTCATCTTATACTTTATTTAATTGACACATGACAATTCAAATACTTATCCTATTAATGCTGCTTAGGGAAAAAAAATTGTTTTTAAGTCTTTAACCTTCTTCCGAACCAAATCATTGAAGACATGGTTCACACATCTATGTGGACATATTATTTATGCATTTGTATGAAATTTATACCACTATATAAAAATGTTATATTAATTATATAAGGAAAACATACTAGTTGTACAAAAGGTATACAAGGTTGCCTTTTGCGCAAAATTTCAATCAATTTTGAAGCACTCCTTTTATTTTTCTTGTTATCCAAGGATTGCACTCTCATGTCACACATTCCTTTATCACACATTTATCTCATGCATTTTAGTTAATTGATATATGTCAATTCAAAGACTTACCCCACTAATAATATTTGGGAAAAAAATTTGTTTTCACTATTTTCTGAAATAAACCATTGCAGACATGATTTACACATCTATGTGAACATATTATTTATGCATGTGTATAGAATTTACATTACTATATAGAAGTGTTACACTAATTATATAAGAAAAATGTACTAATTATACAAATGATGTACAAGATTGCCTTTTGTACATATGCATATGTGTACGGAATTTGCACTATCGTATAAGGGTGTTATACCAACTATACAAGGAAAATGTATTAACTGTACAAGTGGTGTACATGGCTGCCTCTTGTGTAGGATTTCAATAAATTTTAAAATACTCTTTTTATTTTTATTATCATCTAAGAACTGCGAACTCTCATGTCACACATTCCTTTGTCATACACTCATGTCATGCACTTTATTTAACTCATACATGACAATTCAAATATTTCACTAGTGATAGTTGAAGAAAAAAAAGTTTGTTTTAAACTATTTCTAACCCATTTGTGAATTTTTTGAAAGTGTTAGAAGTGATTTTTAATACTAAGATTTTTTTTAATTAATACAAAAATTAAGTATTATATAAAATTTTAAAAATTATTGCTAAGAAGAATATGTTTTAAAAATAATTTTTATATCTAATACTTTATTTTTAATCATTCTACATGTTATATAATTATTTTTAAAAATAATTTAAAAAAAATAAATGAAAACAATTGAAAATAACTAAAATATGTTTTATAAAAATATCATGGTTTTTTTTAATAACGTAAAACATGAAAGAGTTTTTTTTTGGCTAAACGTATTTTTTTGTTTTTTTGTTTTGTTTTTATTATGAAGAAACAAAAAGTTTTCAAAAACCGGTGTCAAATCAACCCTTTATTACCAATAATTTTGTATGTTGATTACATTATTCATACTTGATCACATTTTTTATACCTAATATTTTTTTTTATATCATTATTATACTTTTTTTTTTCTTTTTTGTATTTGAGGTCATATTCCTTTTTTTTTTAATTAATTATAAGATAAAAAAAATAATTATACCATTTAATTACTAGAAAGGTCAATAGCAATATATTATAAAATATTAATAAAATTAAAATTATTAAATATTTTAATATTAATATAAACTAAAAATATACTACATAACCCACGAAAACCATGGACACAATCGCAGTCATTTCACCCTTTTTCTAATTACATGCTTAGCCTCGGCTAATACTTTATTTGATTCTTTTCCAAGTAATAGAGAGACAAACAAATCTTTTTAGGCCCATTGCCAATGACTTTTAATTTCATTGTGGCTGAAATTCCACAATGAAGAAAAGTTGTTCAAAGAGTAAACCATCTATGTTAATACTTTTTATTTTTTCTTTTATTCTTTTATCTTTAAATCATACGTACTTCGGTGTTGAGCTTTTATTTTCTTTCCAGGAAAATATTAAGGAAAAAAAAAATGCTAAGGAAAATAGTTTTCTTATATTTGGTTTCACTATAGAATATACGAAAGAAAATGAAATATAATTAAAATTATTTCAAAATTTATGCATTTTAAAATTATTTAATCATGGAGGAAAATAAGTGAAATAAGTTTGAAGAAATATGTAAAAATAATTTATTGACTTTGAACCTATTTTTTATTTTCCTTCATTTTTTCTTTCCTTCTACTTTCCTCTCTATTTTCTTTTTCTCATATTTTCCCTTAAATTTGTTGGAATTAAACATAACCTTAGAAAAATGATTTTCTTTTATTTAGTTATCTGATAGCAAAAACTAAAAAAACTTAAGTATAATGAAAATTAATTAAAAATTTATGTATTTTTTAAATTATTTAATCTTCATATAAAAAAATTAAAATAAGTAAAATGAGTTTGAAGTAGTAATTAAAAATAATTTATTAACTTTAAATTTATTTTTTATTTTTTATTTTCCTTCACTTCTTCTTTTCATTATCTTTTTCTCTTTTTTTTTTCTTTCCCTAACATTTTCCCTTAATTTTTCCTTGAACCAAACGTAATCTTAAATTATGTTTGATTTCTAGAAAATACTAATAAAAGAAAAAAATATTAAGAAAAATAATTTTCTTATATTTGATTGTCCTATAGAAAATATCAAAAATTCAAATATAATTATGATTAATTAGAAATTTATATATTTTAAAATTATTTAGGTTATGTTTGGTTCGTAGAAAATACCAAGGAAGGAAAAAAAATGTAAACAAATTATTTTTTCATGTTTGGTTGTCCTATGAAAAATATAAAAGAAAGTTAAATATAATTAAAATTAGTTAAAAACTTATATATTTTTAAATTATTTAATCTTTATATCAATGAATTAAAATAAGTAAAATGAGTTTGAAATAAAAAATAAAAATAATTTATCGACTTTTAATCTATTTTTTATTTTATTTTATTTTTTCTTTTCTTCTATTTTTCCTTTATATTTTATTTCCCTTGTATTTTTCCTCAATTTTTTTGGGAATTAAACATAGTCTAATCTTCATATCAAAGAGTTAAATAAGTAAAATGAGTTTGAAATAACATATAAAAGTAATTTATTGACTTTAAATCTATTTTTTATTTTTCTTTACTTTGATTGTTTTTCTTTTTTTTACTTTTCCTTTTATTTTCTTTCCCTTATTTTCCTCAAATTTTCTAGGACCAAACATAACCTTCGTATTTTGTGGAAATTTTAGGGAAAAGGTGTATGATAGAAGTATTTCTTGCTTGGTTTTACCATAAAAAATACAAAAAAAAGTGGAATATAGGTAAAATTAATGAGAAAGTCATATATTTTTAAATTATTTAATCTTTATATAAAAGGGTTAAATAAGTGAAATGAATATAAAATAAATAATAAAAATAATTTATTAATTTAAACCTATTTTTCATTTTCTTTCACTTTTTCTTCCTTTTCTATACTTTTTCTCACCCTCTCTTTCCCTCACATTTTCCCTAAAACTTTCAGTTTCCAACTGAAAGTCAATGAGAAAGCACAGTAGCAACCAACTCAACATCATGCATATTAGATGGAGTTTGGGTTCCACTTTCTTCACGGATTTCATTTTCTTCTCTTGAATTGCTCTCAAAATTAATTAAAAAAAAAATCCAACTTATTAAAAAAAATAAAATAAATGAAAGTAAAGAGGAAAAACTCTCCTGGGTGTTTGGTCCCAACCGGCTTCCCAATGATATTCAATGGGCTTCGTCAAAATATTGAGCTCATCATCAAGAGTGCCTTTCCTCCTCCAAAGTTGCAGGGAGAAGCATACAAGACTCAAACCATTCAGCTTCTGTCCATGTCCAATATTGGGTTGCACCAGCAGTATAATACAGGTGAGAATATGATAAGTTGTATGAGCTTTTTGCAAGATTTTATGAAAGAAAATGGTGCTCAAATTCATGTTTTTTGATGACCCAGATGGTTTATATAGTTTATTGAGCAATGGGTTGTTTTGAGTTGGCATGCTGTTTGTGGAAATTCCGAAGTGTATATAGTGTTCATCTTTTATATAGTGCCCTTTCTCCCCCATGGTTGAAAGGAGACTGTAGAGTCTAACTTAAGCCTCTCTCGACACTGATTGGGTTGAACCAAAACTATAATAAAGGTAACGACAAGACATATGAACTGCACTTGTTCTACTAAGGTTGGTCTTGCTTTTGACTAGATTGGAACTGAACAAACTCTTGCAATACGTGTCACTTCTAGGACCAGGGTTGGGTCTTACTTCTGGTTTTGATGATTTAAGTAAAAAGAAGGAAGACACAACTCGCTGGGTCTCTTTTGGTTGATTGATGAAGGAGAATGTGTTCAAAGTCTTCTATTTGTTATGACCTAGATGGTATAGCTTCTTGAATCACTCACTGGATTGGAGAGGATTGTTTCTGGTTTATATTGCTAGTAAATCTGCCTTTTTGACAATCTTTGAACTGGAAAAAACCTCTTGCACTTGATGTCAATTGTACAACAATTCTGCAACACTTTACAAGTTCTACCTACTCATTTTTGTATTTTTTATTTATAAAAAGACACCCCCCTTTTCTTCTATTTTGTTGGAAAGAAAATGTGTTGAAAATCATATTTATTGATGACCCAGATAGTAAATATAGTTCATCAAGAGAACTGCTGGGTTGGTCAGATTTGTACAGCCAATAAATCTCTCGCTATCCACTTGTGGGATTTGCAAGAATGTACTAGCTTTAGCTTCCACAATTGCAGGTTTCCACCAACTGAAAACAACAAGGATAGAGCTAGTTGCTTCTTTTTTGTTAGATTGATGAAAGAAAATGTGTTCAAAATCATATTCATCGATGACTAAGGTGGTACATTTTCTTGAATGAATCACTGGTGTCTTGCAACTGAAACTGAATGGCCTTTTAATCAAATAAAAAGGGAATTTTTTACATTACCAACTGCTTTTGTATTACAACCTTATTCAACTTTTGAAATTCCAGATTATTAGAGCGCTTTTCAACTTGTCATGTGTTGGTTTCACTTGATAAGTTCATAATATGAAGATTGTTATTTTTGTTTGATTGAATGGTGATGGAGATTCTATGATGAACCTCCCAAGAACTTATTGTGGTGATCCCTCTACAATGAGGTTATAGAGTCTGGAAGCATATGAACTGAGATTATTTCCCTTATCATGTTTCTATTACAGGATTATGGATAATAATATGGAAGAGAGGCGTCTGAGTTCAGAAGCTGATAGTACAAGTAATCTGAAAGGGAGGATTTGGGATGAATCAAAGAAGATGTGGAGGGTTGCATTTCCTGCAATATTAACTAGAGTGACAAGCTATGGCATGCTGGTTGTGACACAGTCATTTGTTGGTCACATTAGTCTAGATCTCTCTGGATATGCACTTACGCTAAACGTCATTATACGTTTTGTAAATGGGATAGTGGTAAGCACTTACTTGTATTATATATTCCTTCTATTTTTTGACATGGAATGAAATGATATTAATGGCAGAAAAACGCCCTCTACAGTTTGTTGTCACCATCTTATCAACTGGCCGGATTCTCAATTGACTTTAAATTGTTAGTTCACTTTTTGAAGTAAAAGAATTCAAAACAGAAAATGCACAGAAAAAACAAGAAGTGGTGCTGTGCATATTTGCTTTGTTTTCTGAGGTGTGATATTTAAGTATATTAACCTTTTGTACATTCATGGTTAGTTGCTGGAACTCATTTTTAAAGCAAATGTTATTAAATTCGACTAAGGAAAGGAATGACTGGAAACATTTCATTTGAGGGTCTAAGATATGGGCTTTTTCAGTAGTCTTTGTAAAGTCAATGCACTTCATTTTAAAGCTTTTAACTTTGTAAACTATTGTTGTTAAATTTTAGGATCAATTTTGTTAGAGTAATTGCTGTATTATGTCAGAGTTGTTATCATACTCTTGTTTTTGGACTCACGTAAATGAATACATAGAAAAACTTAAACCTTTTCCAGATTCCTTCTTCCTCCTGATCCTGAATATCACAAGTTTGTAGCTCTGACTGACATCATGACCAAATCTTGAACTCCCCATTTCACTGGTTTTCATCTCACCCTTTTTCAATGTTCTACTTAATTCCTGCCAAGATGAAGGAAAGTTACATGAAACAGCTCTTTGCAAGTCAATCCTAGCGGCCATATGTCATATATGATAAAATCGACACAGTTTTGGGGGTTGGACCTAAGAATTCAACCATTGTTTCTAGTTCCTATTTTACCATGACCACCACCACCTACATTTAACTACCATTGTTACTAGCATTTCTTGCATCACAATCAGCATACCACTATCACCAGTATTATTCCTATGGTCAAGATCACCATCTTGTCTCACACGGTGATAAGTCTTGGCATATGCAGATTAGGACAATCTTGTCTTATGGATTGCTGCATGTGACTATTGGTAGGTGATGGTAAGTATTGGCTACACACCTATCTTTGAGGTTGGATTACTATGTACTGGGTCTTGTCCTGTTACTAACAACCTCTGCTTTTCAATGTTTCTAGCATGCCTATGTGACTACCAATTCTCATTAACCAAAAAAGGGGAAACTCAGCCTAAATGCTATAACTTGTAGAATTGTTGGAATAGAAATTTTATTTATTTATTTCAGAAGGGACAGGCCCTTGAATTTGTGGAAACTATGCATATTGAATTGATAAAATTATCTTTATTTGCAATAAATATTATCCCCATTGAGAAATGAATTCTGATGTTAGTCTATCTTCTAAAATAACTTGTCATAAACGGACAATTAATTAGCTCTTACATACAAATCATGATAGAACTCCTTTCTTCTATGTTTTTCTATTGCAGATGGGCATGTCTAGTGCAACTGAAACTCTCTGTGGGCAAGCGTTTGGAGCAAAGCAATACCATATGATGGGTATATACTTGCAACGATCATGGATTGTTGATCTTGTTGTTGCCACAATTTTATCCCCTATCATAATTTTTGCGACCCCCCTATTCAAATTACTTGGCCAGGAAGATGACATAGCAATAGCTGCTGGAAATTTCTCTCTCTGGCTCCTTCCCATTCTCTACTACTTTGTTTTTAGCATGACCATCCAGATGTATCTACAAGCTCAACTCAAGAACATGATTATTGGATGGTTGTCTGCTTCCTCATTTGTGCTTCATGTGTTGTTGTCCTGGATCTTTGTGATCAAACTGAACTTAGGGATTCCTGGAGCAATGGGTGCATTGATCATATCCAGTTGGTCAATGATCATTGGACAGTTTATATACATCTTCGGAGGTTGGTGCCCTCAAACATGGAGTGGGTTCAGCAAAGCTGCCTTCAGTGACATACTGCCTGTAGTAAAGCTCTCAATTTCTTCCGGTTTTATGCTTTGGTAACTCCTGATCAACAATTTTTTAGTTTACTTAATTGCTATGTTTTTCCTCTCTTCCAATTTATATGCTTTGCTTCTCATGAAGATGTCATTTTTAAGAAAATAAATTTGTCTAATAGCCATTTCAATTGAATCCTAAAAACTAAGGATATAAAATTTCAAAGGAGAAAAAAGATATATTGGAAATTCTTTTAAAAAAATAGATATCAAGGATGGAAAGGAAGATCTTCATATTCGTGCCAAGGCATGGTAGAAAAACATATATTTTGGTTATGTTTCATATTGGCTTCCACCTTTTTGGAATAAACATTTTCAATAACCTAGGTCTGTAAGCTAGGTTAAATAAGAGGAATTAGATCTTGAACTTGTTAGGGTTGTGGGTTTCACCTAGATGTTCCTATAACTTAGGGTGCTAAAGACCAATAGAGAGCTCATCTATGATATCTAGATCCTTCAATTTCACTTAATGTACACCTATCAACATGACATGATGTGACATAGATGTAGGTATCAGATCTTTGTTGGATATCTGTATTTTAATTTAGGTGTGACAGTTTGATTTTTTAATTAATGTCTTTTTATTCTTTCAATTTTCTTAGTAATAATTATATTATATATATAAAAAGATTTAGCTAAAAAGTAAATTTTGGTAAGAACATTTAGGGATAAGCGGAAAAGAAAAAGGATTAGAGGGAAAATATGAAAATTTTAAAATGGATATCTTCAATTCTATTTTTTTAATTGATTTTTTTTTTTATTATGTCGTGCCCCGATACCCATTCCCATTTTTTGGATCCTTTTAGCCGAGTCCCTGTATCCTAAAATTTGAATGGTGAAGGATTGAATACTTATACGTAGACCCTCATCCGACACTCATAACTGAACCCATGCAAGATAGAAGCCCATTTCCAAAAGCATATAACACAATTAATCATTCATCCCTAGCTAGTGCCAAGGATTCCCATGATGACTCAAGGACTGGGGGCAGTAGGGATTGTGGCTATAGAAGGAGCCTTATTCACAACATATATGGGAGGGAAACTTTGAACCAGGACACAAAGACCAAAACTAGTTCTTTTTCATCCTAGAGCCTAGTTTTAATTCTGAAGCAAATCTAAAAACTACGCACACATGTAGGAAAGCAACATACACAAGAAGTTGGCTGTTTGGGATCCAGAAGATGAAACTTCGGTGAGGGAGAAATGTTGGTGAGGGGAGGTCGGTGTTGGTTTGTAGTGGACTCAAAGTCCTTCGATCTTTTGGTAGAAGTGGTGGGGGGAAGTTGAGAAGGATTATTGAGGAAAGTGGGAGAGGTTTTTCAACTTAGATTAGGTTTGGGGATTTGAGCTTATGCTGCTTGTTGGAAGGGGTGGAGACTTGCTGCAAAGATGAAGACTTGGTGAGGTGGAGTAAAGCATGGGGGGAGGGCGGGAGGAAGTTGAAGTTGGAGCATCGGTTGAATGGGGCAGGGAGGTATTTATTTTGTTCGGTGGTGACTGAGGAGGTGAAGAGGTTTTCGTTGATCTTTCTTGAAGGGAGGGGCTTCCATAGGGGGTGGGCAGTTTCGACAGAGAAGCTTCGTAGTCTAGGAGTCATCCCCTCAGTAGAGATTAGGGGAGTGGTTTCCCCTGTAAAGGCAAGGAGAACTCAAAAGGAGGGGACTGTTAGTGGAACTTATGCAGAGGTGGTTAGGAAGGATCTGGGCATGGTTGGGGAAGCCTTTTGGCTACAATTGGGGGAGAATGAGGTGAAAAGTAGGGAGAAGTAGTTGGGAAGTTATTTTTGGTAGGGTGATTTGGAGAGGATTCAGGCCCATTTCTAGATTTATGTTCATTGGAAAATGTGGTGACAAACCTTTGGTCTTTAAAAGGAGGGGTGAAGATCTCAGTCTTCGGGGGATCCTTGCTTTTGTTTGACTTTGAAGAGATCTCTTAGACGGAGTGGGTGCTTCCAAGAGGATCTACAAAACTCAAGGAGTTATATCGTTTCTATTTATGTATGTCCATATTGGATGACAGGTGTTGGATGAATGTAGCTTTTGCTCCAAAGATTGCTTTATTTTTCTTCCAATAGAATGATTACCCTTATCATCTTTTCTCCAACCATAACAATTTTGAAGCCAAAGTTCCCTTCATAAATAAACCTCCAGCTTGATTGGTAGCAAGTAGCAAGGCTAATACAGTAATACTAATGATTCCTCTTCATTCCAGTAGTTTCGGCAAAGTTCCATTTTTTTTTTGGATATTTTGTATGTCCAAGGCCAGTGGGCAGATTTCAATTGATTTTTCTTGTTTCTTTCT
The DNA here is from genome assembly GCF_004353265.1 of Vitis riparia. Classification (NCBI taxonomy): domain Eukaryota; kingdom Viridiplantae; phylum Streptophyta; class Magnoliopsida; order Vitales; family Vitaceae; genus Vitis; species Vitis riparia. Next base: position 1,806,090 of record NC_048438.1, on the reverse strand, counting down.
TCATCTCTTATTCCATTTGGCTGAGATTATTTTCTTCCACTATTACTTCCTCAGTGATATCAAATGATATGCTTAGAATCCTGGTATTACCCTTTTTGGTTTTCAGTAGGAAAAGCAGTTGTATATTTTAGAAATGCACTTTCTTTACCACTTCGTGGGTGGTTTGCACCCATTGAAATGCTGGAATTTTTTTAGTAATATGCATGCCGTGAAGAGTTATGAGATTGGGTATCCATCTTGAGCTCTGTTTGGCTGGTTCCTCTCTATGCTAATGGAAGATTAGGTTGCATTTTGTGAGGAATGAGGCTACAGATAGAAAACCGGTATTCAAGTGGATCCCTTCTCCCATAGGAAGGATAAAACGTAGCAATCTTGTTGAGATGGGGAACGAGAGCATCCTAAGATATCATAGAGGGACATATACGACATTGTTTAATAAGGAAACCCACTAGCCCTTCTCAGGAGGATCAGAGACAAACCATGAATGCATAACTCCTCCAAGAACTGTTTATTGGGTCAACCAAGGACTCAAATCAGGGACATCATATGCTTGCGCAAAAGTGCATATGATCCTCTTGAAGGTCTGAGAGAAGCTTAAGCTAGATGGTTTAAGTCTTTATATTATTACGGCGAGGTTTCAGAAACTAGATAATGTTGGCTTTATCTCCCAGGAAGTCATAGAACTTTCCATTAGCCTTGAGGTGATGTATCAATGGAAATCGGTTGCTGGATCAAGGTACAACCTTTTTGGGTAAGAGAGGAACTTGAAATTTAGTGTTCCACTTTCAGATCATCAAAAATTTATGATGATAGAGCTTATCATGATTTAGGTAAATGATTGAAGTCAATATGCTAAGATGTTTACTGTTAAATACATCATTTATAAAGGTCTTGACATTTACTTAAGACATTACAAGATATGACACCATCAAAATTTTTGTACCAGTGCCTGGAGACTATGTAAAAACATGTAGACTTAAGTCCGCAATCATATTAGTAGAAATCTTAACAAAATGACAAAAATTTTCATACCAGTCAATATTTTCTTCCTGTTAATTAAGATTTCATACCATCATCCATAGCTTTCTCCATGCTCTTTTCCCTAGTTTCAATTTGCAGGGCTTCCTTGTACGGTGCTGCTCAGCATTGTCAATTAGCAAAAGATAATGTAAAAAAGCTGAAAATCAGGCCCGGTTTCGCTAACTTTTGACGATCTTCTTATAGTGAGGAATCTGAGATTCTACCTCTAAATTCTCCGTCTTAAGGTTTTTGGACATCCCCACTAGATATCTCGCCAGGTCTTTACAAATTCAACATTTTTTATTGTGGTCTTGTTGTTCTGTTCGGTCTTTATACATGGAAGATTCATTGAATATCACATCATTCTAATGATTTTTCAATTTTCAGCATTCCAAAACCCATAACCAAAACAGCATCAAATTCCATATTCAATAAAAAGACACATTTGAGACTTAGGATCATGCTTATTCCTATCCTTAGAATCGGTGTAAAGATGAGAGAGAACCAAAAATTTTCAAAATGTCTTAAAGTTTGCCTTGTTGCCAGTCCATGCATCCTCTGGTGTCCAAAGGAACCAAAAACCCTACACGGATCAAATAAGTTGCATTACTCATAGCCTATACCTAGAATTGTTTAGGTAATTTAGCATGAATCCCTGTAGTCTTTCCATGTCCAGAATAGTTCTATTCATGCATTCAACAACATCATTTTGTTGCCATGTTGCAAGATCGTAGTCTTTAGAAGCACCATTACAGTACTCACATCTATACACGCCTTGCACATCAAAGTGCACATTCTTAATACATGTACATATAGTAGACACTTTGCTTTGGTTTTGAAATTGAGGATTTATTTCAAATTTATGTCTTATTCAACTTAAATGATTCCTATGTTGTTGGTTTCCTTTTCGAATAAGGATTCATTAGAAAATTTTAAATCTAAATTTACTTGAGAAAATGATTAAAAAAAAAAAGAGAAAGAATACATCTCAATTATTTTATGTTTTTATTGCTGTAAGTTTGTGGGTTTTCGATAAATTTAGTTCAGTCAAATTACATAAATTCATATAGTGTCAAACCCATATCCTGACATCTTAAGCTTTTAGGAAAGTTGGTATCTTAACATTTGTCAAAGAATAAAGAAATTGAAAATCATCTCTGGTGCTAATGATTATCTCATTCTTAATACATGTGCATTTATGACAATTATCTCATCCTAATTATTTCTTTTTTTCTTCCTAATCTTTAATAGCTTAGAGTTATGGTACAATGCTATCATACTCTTATTGGCTGGATATTTGAAAAATGCATCGGTTGCCATATCTGCCTTCTCTATCTGGTGAGATTTTATCCAAACCTTTCTTTTGTGTGTGCGTGTAGGCACATTTGTATCTCACTTTACTAGGCAAATTGCTGGTAATGACATTGCAGTCTCAATATTAATGCATGGGAGTTTATGATACCACTTGGCTTCCTCTCTGGCTCCTGGTATGGCTTCTATTACTAGAACCAGTTGCCTTATTCAACCCTATAATGGACTCTTTTACTTCGTTAAATAGAACTCTTTTATATTTTTATCTATGTAGCGTGCGGGTATCAAATGAGCTGGGAGAGGAAATGCCAAAGCTGCAAAATTCTCTATAAAAGTCGTCCTAAGTACTTCAATTTGTATTGGAGTGTTCTTCTGGATTTTGTGTTTAGTCTTTGGTCATGATATTGCATACTTATTTACAAGTGATCAGGAAGTAGTAGAAATGGTTTCAAGTCTCTCTGTGCTTTTCGCATTTTCAATCTTTCTTAATAGTGTTCAGCCAGTACTCACAGGCAAGTACTTTTAGTTACTTTTCGGACATTAATTGTACAGAGTATAAGAATTTCAGCTTGTTTCGATAATAGAAAACATATACATGTATCAATATCTTCTCTCTTTTCAATCTTTCTATTCTTCTTAGCAGGTGTGGCTATAGGTGGTGGTTGGCAAGCAGTGGTTGCAATTGTCAATGTTGGTTGCTACTATGTCATTGGGATTCCATTAGGAGTTTTGCTTGCTTATGTAGCTGATCTTTCAGTTCGGGTACGATGTTGCATCCTTGAGTCTTTTTTTTTTTAATTAAACACAACATTTTTTAATATGTTTTTGAGACAACAATGGTTGAAAAACCATTTCCAAATCCATGCGATCGTTTTGATAGATGTGACTCAAATAGTATGAACAAAACAAATGCGCTTCTAGATTCTGAATTTGCTGTGTCTTCGGGGATTTCTTCTTTGATTTTACAGGGTATGTGGATTGGAATGCTGTGTGGAGTAGGAGCACAAACACTTGTGCTCATGTATATGACATGGAGAACTGACTGGGATGACCAAGTAGACACAAGAACAAATATGAAATCGTCGAGTTTGCTATTATAGAACAACTAGTACATTGATGATATTATCTGCCTAAGCAACTTATATGAAACATGAAAGAACTTGATATTGGTAATAATTAAAGAGCCATAAACTGTTTAATAACACATTGGGATTTCTTTTTATAGGTTAAGAAGGCATCAGATCGTTTGAATAAGTGGTCGTTGCAGTCTCCAGAGGAGTCTAACCAGAGCACTTTTCAAGCTTGAGGATAATGAACAATATCACTATTCTCGGCTTTGAATATGGAGGAAGAAATGGATTTATGAGAAGAACATTTGCTAGAATTTAGAATATTGATCAAATAAAAAGCCAGCTTGAGTCTGATTAAAACGCTTTTAAAAATAGCTTTACCCACTTTCCTCACGCCTTCAGTAGAAAACAAGCTTTTTATTGATTTATGCTTTGATGGGAACATGTAGGAATCAATTCCTTTTGGAGGTATGCTAGCTCTCTTACATTGAAGCTACATGTCAGTCCGCGCTTAATCCCAACATTAGAAGGTTGCGAGGAACTACCATCTTTCTGATGCTCTTGTCTACCTCCTTAAACAATTCGACGACTTTCTTTTATTGCTTGTTTCATTTGTCTTCTTTTAAAATTAGCCATAGCAACTTCCTCAATTTCATCATTAGAATCACCTTCATCAATTTTATAGAAATTTTCTTTATTTAAGGAACTTAAAAGTCGTTTTTTTTTTTTCTTTAATTTTGAAGTATCAGACATATGTTGTCTAACACTATGTGACACTTCTACTGGCACACGTGGACATCCTTCCACTTGTCCGGATATATGTGCGATGTGTTGCTTTAATCTTGTTATACCACCATGTATAACTTTCCCACAATATTTACATTTCGTGGTTCTTCTACTGCCACCTACATGTCATGCATGCTCTCAACCAATATAATGTTTTGAAGCCATTTTGAAATTTTAACCTAACCATGTATAAAAGGAAAACAACTTACTTTTCAAATTAAATATATATAAACACATTTATATAAGAATTATAATATTCAATTTTCCACTCACTTATATGTTTTATATTGTTACCATATAAAAATAAATTATACTAAAAAAGTAACAAACACGATCTCACCTAAGTTCATCATATTTTGTTTTCCACTTATTTATATGTTTTTTTTTAATTAAAATAAATAATAGTTAAATAAATGAATATTTTTATAAAAAAAAAAAAATTCTTTTAAAAGAGTTTGTTTTGATAATTATTGATTTCCTATTGTAATTTAATTGTACAATATTATAAAATAAAAAATCTACATGATATAATGAAGTAAAATTGATTCAAATATAGAATATCTATACCATATAAATGTATTTTATATTTTTATACCATACAAAATTAATTTAGTGAACCAATTTATTGTTTTGATAATTATTCATTTACTATTGTAATTTAATTGTAGAATATTATAAAATAAAAAATCTATATGATATAATGAAGTAAAATTAATTCAAATATAAATGTAATTTTTCTATACCATGTAAATACATACCCTTCATTTAGTATTATTAAATCATTTATGATTATTTGAAATAAAAATTTTGTTTTAAATAATTATTAATTTTCTAATGTAATTTAATTTTGTAATATTATAAGATAAAAACATAAATTAAAAATACAATATTTGTACCATATAAATGTATTTTATATTTCTATACCATACAAAAAGAATTTAGTGAACCAATTTAATATTATAAGATAAAAAAATCACATAATTTATTAAATTAAAAATATAATCTCTATATAAAATAAAAACATTACATATAAATATATTTAATATCATCATAATATTATCATTATGAATTCTCCAATTTTATATAAATATTATTTTCCAATTCTTCAATTACATAACATTACATCTAAACATTACTTTACATTGCATACATGAATTTCCTAATTTTACCAATTTAAATACATGTAAATCAATTTAATATTATAAAATAAAAAATACATAATTTAATAAATTAAAAATATAATCTCAACATAATAAGGTAAATCAAATTTTAAATATATTTTTAATTGATTCAAATTATGTAACTTTTTTAATATAATATCAAATTATGAATCAAATTAACCAGCAAAATTAATTTACTAATTTATATAATTAGATTCAGTAAATTAAAAATATAATCTAGTGTGATTATAGCAATGTGGGTGTGTTGATTTAAATAAGGTAAGTGTAGGGGTATTTTGATTTATTACTTTAAAAATATAATCTTGACTATGGCATTATAAGAAACTGGATATTGCAGGAAGGTTTCTTATCATTCCATATATTTTCTACACTATTACAACCTATTTATACACATCTTGAAGATGAGATAACTAACTAACAAATTATAAGTACATTAGTTAAGCCATAACAGAATAACAAATGGGACTGTTATCTGGTGCAGTTGAGGAGTTTTCTGGTGGAGTTTGGTAGTTAGTTTTGAGACTGTTTTGAGGTTCAACATTCCTCCGCAAGCTCATAGGGCGAGGAACCATAGAGAGTTTTGTACGGAGAGTGATGAACTGTGAGCTTGGTAAATGCTTAGTGAAGATGTCAACTACTTGATCTGTGGAGAGGATATATTGAATTTGAATTTCTTAACGTAGAACCTTATCATGAATGAAATGAAAATCTAATTCCACATGTTTGGAATGTGCATGAGAAATAGGGTTGGCCGCTAAGGCTGCAGCACTTTGATTATCACACCAGAGCAAAGGGACAGTTGTTTGAGAGATACAAAGTTCTTTTAATAATGCTTGCACCCATGTAATTTCAGTTGTGAGGGAAACAAGAGCTCGATATTCTGATTCAGTGCTACTATGGGAGACTACCTTTTGTTTAGTGGAAGACCAAGAAATGAGATTTGGTCCAAAAAATATGCAGTATCCTCCGGTACTATGACGATCATCTGGGGATGATGCCTAGTCGACATCAGTGTAGCCTTAGAGTTCAAAGGATAAGGAGGCGTGTAATGAAAGACCATGAGAGGAGGTGCTTTTGAGATAGCGTAGAATTCGTTTAACTGCATTCCAATGGGTTGTGGTTGGGTGCGCCATGAATTGGCATGCTTTATTTACAACAAATGCAAGGTTTGGACGGGTGATGGTAACGTATCGAAGTGCTCCAACAATGCTTCTATATAAGGAGGCATCTGGAAGAGGATCTCCATCAACAAGAGAAAGTTGCTGCCCGAGAGCTCCAAGTGTGCGTATTGGTTTGGCATTAACCATATCAGTTCTATGTAACAAGTCTTGTATATATTTTTGTTGACTAAGATGAAGAGAATCTGACTGAGAAGTGACTTCAACTCCCAAAAAATAGTTAAGATTCTCGAGATCACGAAGAGCAAATGTGTTGCTGAGGTGTTTGATGAAGGAGAAGACTTGAGTTGTGCTGCTCCCGATGATGAGAATGTCATCAACATAAATGAGTATAATGAGTAAATCTATAGCTGTGTGATGAAAAAAGAGCGAGGTATCAGCCTGGGAATTTTGAAAACCAAATGTGAGTAGATAGGAGCTGAGCTTAGTGAACCACGCTCGGGGAGCTTGTTTGAGTCCATAAAGCGCCTTGTGAAGACAACATACATGAGACGGGTTTTGGGTGTTCATAAAGCCAGGAGGTTGATGCATGTACACTTGCTATTGGAAATCTCCATTGAGGAAGGCGTTTTGAATGTTTAGTTGCCGTATTGGCCACTGAAAAGATAGTGCAAGAGAGAGAACAATACGAATGGTTGAAGGCTTAACCACTGGGCTAAAGGTTTCAAAATAATTAACTCTTGGAGTTTGATTGAAGCCTTTGGCAACAAGTCGAGCCTTATAGTGGTCAATGCTTCCATTTGGTTTGTATTTAAGTTTAAAAACCCATTTGCAGCCGATAACATTTCCATGTGGAGGAGGTGGAACCAAAGTCTAGGTATTTTTTTTTAGTAAAGCTATGTACTCAACCTCCATTGCTTGGCTCCAATGAGGGTCTTGTAAGGCTTGCTTGACTGTACGTGGTTCGGCTGGAGCAAAGACGGTAAATGTCTTTTTCTTGAGTGTTCCAGTTTTGGATCGAGTTAGCATGGGATGACAATTGGTCTTGTGGAAAGTGGAAATAGAATTGGAGGTGGATGAATTAGAGAATGGGACTTGAATTATAGGAGGAATGGGGATATAAGATGTAGAATTATGGGACGTTGGTGGAGAGGAAACTGAGGATAGTGAGGGAATTAGTTGTGAAGAATGAAGAGGAACTGGAACTGTTAGGGTAATAACTGGTTGGAAAGATGTTGAAGACGATGGAAGAGAAGTAGATGAATGAAAAGGGAAATTGGACTCATCAAATATTACATGCCTAGTGATGTAAATTCTATTGCTGGAATGATGAAGACACAAATAAACTTTGTGGGACAAATTGTAACCAAGGAAGATACATGAAGCTGAGCAGTGAAGGAGTTTATTGGATGGATATGGTCGTAAATATGGGTAACAAAGACAACCAAAAGTTTTGAAAATCTGTAGTCTGGAAGTTTATGGAAGAGAATTTGAAATGGAGATATATGTTGAAGGGTTGGAGTGGGCATACAATTGATGAGATGGACTGTTGTTTGAAATGCATAAGTCCAGAATTTTAAAGGTAGGGAAGTAGTGTTAAGAAGAGCTAGGCCAGTCTCAACAATGTGTCTTATTTTTCTTTCAGCTCGTCCATTTTGTTCCGAAGTGTATGGGCATGAGAATTGATGATGAATCCCATGTTTAGCAAGATGAGGAGCAAGAGCTTTGAATTCTCCTCCATTGTCAGATTGGAGGTTTTTAATGGATAGGTTAAATTGAGTTTCAACTAAAGCTTTAAATTTAAGAAATATAGAAGACACTCGATCTTTAGAATGCAAAACATATATCCAAGCAAATCTTGAAAAATCATCTACAAATAGAAGAAAATAACGAGCACCTGTTGTGGAAAGAATGGGAGCAGGACCCCATAAATTTGAGTGAACTAGTGCAAAAGGATGAGAAGCCTTAGAGGTAGATGAAGAGAAAGATAGCTTGTGGCTTTTGGCCAACTGACATGCACAACAAATTTGTTTTGTATTTGTATTACAAGGAATATTACAAGAAGCAAGAATTTGTTTCAAGATTAGTGGAGTTGGATGTCCAAGTTTGTTATGCCACTTGGAGAATTCATTTTTTGGTTGAGCAATAAACGTTGAGTGATTGTATGAAGATGATACTGAACTGTGACAAGAAGTGCTAGGAAACTTGTATAGACCTCGTTCAGTTGTGCCTTGGTGGAGAATCTGCTTTGTAGTTTTGTCCTTAATGAGATAGATATTGGGATGAAATTTAAAAAAGAAGTTATTGTCAGTACAAAACTTAGACACACTGATAAGGTTTGTGATGAGTTGAGGGACATGAAATACATATTGAAGTTGAAAAGATTTATGAGAGAAATGAAAGTATTTGGAACCAATACTGGAGATGGGCAATTGCTTACCATTTCCAACCATGACTTGGTCCTTGCCTTGATAGGGTTGTATGTTGGAGAGTTGACCCTCATTGTGGGATAGATGATGAGCGGCGCTGGTGTCAAGAAACCAGGAATCATTGAAGACTGAAGAAGAGGAAGCTACCATTGCTTGCATTTTGTTGGTGTTGATTGGTACATTTGATGAAACTTTGGTAGGGTTTGTAGGTAAGATATCTGGTCCTTGGAAATTAATGTCAAATCTATGATAACAAGAAATTACTGTATGCCCATATTTGCCACAAAGTTGGCATTGGGGTCTACCACTAGATTGATGTGTGCGCTGATTTTGTCCATGAGCATTCAGACGTCTTCTGTTTTGTTGGTGATGAAATGAATTCTAACTATTAAAAGAAGAGCCAGGTTTCCTAGTATGGTATTTTCTGGATGGTTGAGGATGATCTTGAGTAGTTATATGTGCTGAAATGACTTCATCTTCTGCTGTAGAATTTTGGAAATGAAGTCTTTGTTCATGTGAGAGTAAAATGCTATGTACTGAATGTAGTGTAAGATTATCTTCACAAGCTATTAAAGAAGCTACAATAAGATTATAATCAGCTCTGAGACCAGCAAGAAGTTGCAAGATTTGATCACGTTCAGCCACAGGTTTTCCAATGGCAGCAAGACTATCTGTGATTGTCTTCATTTTTAGGATATATTCCATGATGGGTAGAGATCCTTTCCGGGTTGTTGAAATGCAAGTCGGAGTTGCATTATTCTGGCTTTGGATGAAGTTGAGAAGATTTTCTCAAGAGCTACCCAAGCTGTATTGGATGTTTGGTATCCAATTATCTGTTCTATAATCTTGGGAGTAAGAGAAGAAAAGATCCAACTCAGGATCATGCGATTGAAACGCCGCCAGGTGAGAAAATCTGGGTAAACTTCATGATTCGTTCCCAATTGGTGTCTCAGCTGATTCGTGTCCAGCTGGTATCCCTTGATTTTGGTCCTCAGGGAGTAATCAACAAAATTTATAACCTATTACACCATGTACTAGGATAGCCTTAGCTAGCATAGCATAGTGGCTCTAGGGTCGTTCACTAGAATGGGTTTTCACTCCACAATTGATATTAATCCAAAGCTGAATTGGTGCCTTTTCATTTCAAGGTTAGCTTTAAAAGAAAACATAAAGATGTTTGAAAAATGATTGGTTTTAAGCTAACCAAAAATAATAGTAATTGATTTTAATTACAAAGAAAAGTGTTTCTTGGATTTTAGATCACTAGGCTCGGATTCCTCATACAAAAAGGAGAGTTCCGGTCACTTGTATCTTTTTCTCGCATTAGAAAATTAACATATAGTTAATTCTCTAACCGGTGTGGTACAGATGCTTCCCTTTAATGGGTTCAAACACTAAATCCCTCTCACTGATGCACCTTGTAATGGCTTGTGCCTCTTACCTAGAATTTGCCATTCAATGTGATCCTTAACCTTGGATTACCCGTCAAAAGCTTGCAAGAGATAATTAATGGATGTTTCCTTAGAGTCCAAAAGCTTACCAAGTGTTGGCTATTCTAGAAAATCCTACCTCTAAACCACCTCTCAAAGGCTCGCAAGAGATAAACAAGTGCATCTCACTGGATGGAGATCACTTGCCTTACCAAGTGTTGGCCCAGGTGATTTAAAGATGTTTTAAGTTAACTAAAAAGATAAACACCATTAACGGGTCAAACTTTCTCTTCATTAAAAACTAAAACAACAAAACTTCTAATTTATACATGAGGAAACTTACCCGGATTTCTTCACTCCAAGAGACAAAGAGCCTAACCTCTCATCCTTTGAGGAAAAATCCTCAGAGTTTGATTGGCTAGAAAGAAAAAGAATGAGAAAACAAAAATATATATGAAAAACAGAGCAAGTGCTTTGTAAATTATATTATTTCCTTCCCGTCGGATTACATATTTTATCTATATTCTTGTGTAAAGGAAATTACAAACTATATATAAGAGGTTATTCACCCCTTTGTTCTTACTTAAAGACTAAGGAATCCTATGATAGGTGGGTTACAAGGAGAGTTTGGGGATTTAAACATCAAATATCTAAAGAAAAATATCTCAAAATGTCGGTCGCACATATCGGGAAGCTTCGGGAGAACACTACAGTTGTGCATGTCTAACCGGGTAAGCGCTATCAGAGGATCCAGACATGTCTGACCGGGGAAGTTGAAACGCCCTCCTCTCCCATCCAGCCTCAGGCGCCAGATGTGAAATATCTGGAGAAGGTGGAACGTCGGCCGGACAGAATTCCGAATGTGAGATATCCGAAGAAGGTGGAACGTCGGCCGGTCAGAATTCCGGATGTGAGATATCCGGAGAAAGTGGAACGTCGGCCGGACAGAATTCTTCCCCGGGTGGAATGAGCTATGTCGCGCGTCGCAAAGGGGACCGTCTGCGTGTGCAAGGGAGAGAGAGCCACGTGGCATTTTTTAGGGAGGATCCCACACTCCTTGCATTCTGGATTTGCTTATGGCAAAAGACTTCAAAGCTTCGGTTCTTCATGTTTCTGAGCTTTCCATTGCTTTGCCATGGATTCCAAATAACTCTCCTCAATCTTGGATTGCTTTGGTGATCAATTTACTAACAAAATCACCAAAACTTAATATAATTTGATTAAAATTGATTGCAAAGGTCCTTAATATGTTAATTGGGTTAAAAGGTAATAACTACTACTCAAAAGTGTTTAAAAGAGTTAATTACAAGTTATCAAATAACACTTTTTGAGTAGTAATCACTTCACCTGTTGCAATCATCTAGGGAAGACAAGGTTTGAGTCCTTCAATGTATTCTTCGAATCCATTTGCATATATGAAGTTCTCCATTTGAGTTTTCCAAAGAACGTAGTTGTTTCTATCCAGCTTAACAGGAAGAGGATGATTCAACATGTGTAGTGACTGAATCGTGTTAGGCTGCTGTGATGAGATGACTTCTAGACCATGGAATTGTTGCGGATTAGAACTTTGGATGGAATTGGCCATGGATTTAGCTAAAAGAAAATCTGGGTGATGAGTATGGACGAAGCTCTGATACTATATAAGAAACTGGATATTGCAGGAAGGTTTCTTATCATTCCATATATTTTCTACACTATTACAACCTATTTATACACATCTTGAAAATGAGATAACTAACTAACAAATTATAAGTACATTAGTTAAGCCATAACATAATAACAAATGGGACTGTTATTTGGTGCAGTTGAGGAGTTTTCTGGTGGAGTTTGGTAGTTAGTTTTGAGACTGTTTTGAGGTTCAACAGGCATTTAAATAAGGTAAAGTTAAAAATTCCACTACTATCATACAACCACAATCGGACTATCGGAGGAAGGAGGGTTACAATCTGAGGGAGGAGAGTTGCTTTGCCTGCATCCAATCACTGTTGCGGCACTAACAATGCACCGAAGATGAAAAATCTACACTTCGATAATGGTGGATTTAGGGTTAAGTAAGTTATTCTTCAATTGTGTCTCTTTTTAAAGGCTTTTGAAGGGTCACGGGTTTGTTTCAAATTTTCACGGGTTTTCTTTTGCAGAGGAATCTCTGATTTCTTTGAAAATTTTGATTCTTGTTGATTGGTTTTTTTTTTTTCAAATCGACTGAGTTAACTCGGAATATCGATCGAGTCATCCGAGTCCAACCGATTCAAGGTCGAGTCTAGGTATAAATTGTATCTGGTATCAGACTCGTTGCGGTCGACGTTGAGGCCAATACGACTTGGTCGAGTTGTACCGGACTCGGCCGATTTTTTAAACCCTGATCTTAAACCTAGATTTATCGGTTTTCTGGGCTTTGAACCTTTTCCAAGCTCTAAATTGTTGCTTATTCTAAGCATGGAGCAAAAGAAAAGTTCAATCCAAGCAAAAATAAAATGATTATGGAGAAATTGTGAGAACAATTTTGTTTAAATTGTGAAAGTACTTTCTTTATTGGGCATGTTAAGCTACCACATTTTCTAAAAGCTTTGCACGTGGGGAGATAAGCCATATGAAAGACTCAAACTCGAGACATCTAGTTAATCATAGCTTTGATATCATATTAGAATAAGAGTGTTTGATAGTGATTTTAAAAAGTGCTTATAATTCTTTTAATACTTTTTCAAGTCTTAGAAACGTTAAAAATACTTCCTAAAATCAATACCAAATGCACTCTAAGTTATGTTTCTTTAACTTGTCGATAGAACACCCGAAAAGATACAAAACTAAACCAAGCTATGCTCAAAGGGATAGGTGGAAATGGTTTAGTTCTGAGGACGTTCTATAATAAAACATAATGTTTAGGTCATGTTTGGAACCTAAGAATAAAAGGTAGGAATAGAAAATCAATTCCATTCCCATTCATTGTCGTGTTTGGATTGTTTTTTAAAATTTGAATAGCTCATTAGGATTTTCTTAAATCACTTGTAGTGTTTTAAGGAGAAAAATGTGATTTTAAAAAAAAATGCTTTATGAGAAAATACTTTCATTAAAAACATTTCAAATAAAAATATTATCGGATTGACTAAAAAATTTAGTAGTTTCCCAAAGAATAGGTAAAAAAAATAACATTTGAAATATTTTTTAATTAATAATAAATACAAAAATAAAAACTAAAATTATGATATTAACATAAATGTATTGTCCAAAAAATTTAAAAAAAGAAATTCAAATAATGCTATAAAAATTAAGTTCTTTTTTAGAAAGAGCTGAAAGAAAAATCTTGAAAAATAAGGGAAATAATACTGCAAGAGGAATCAATATTCAAGCATTTCCCTCTAAACAAACAAACAACTTGGATGGGCTGAGCCCCATCCAATCAGATTTTGGATGGGCTTGAATAACCATTTTTACAATTTGGGTTGGGCTTGGGTTGATGTTATACAACTCTGGCCCAAATTGAGTATTAACTAATCCATGTAACCCACTTAACACGATCAACCTAAAATTAATTCATACATTTTTTTTCTTTACCTTGAAATTTATAGACTTATAAATTTGGGTTGAATTCATACTAGACAACTCGAATTACAAATTAAGTTCGAGTATATATGATTTATTTTTGGATTGAATATTAATATGATCCAACCTATTGGAATCGCATTTGGCTTGAATATTTATCAATACTTTTATCACAAATTTCGAATTTTCTTTCTAGATTTTTTCATAAAAAATTTCAATAATTAGAAAAGAATATACTGTTTGTCCATAAAAAAATTCATGGGATTCTGATTCTTTCGATTTTAAATAATCCACTAAAGAATTAAAAAAATAAAAATAAAAATCATTGGATTTTTAAACAATGCCCCATGTGAGCTAGATCATGAACTCAAATCTTGAATTGAAGATAGACTTATTAGATTTGATCAATTTATTTTTAAAATTTTTTAAAAAGGTGATAAATAAAATAAAATAAGTATATATATATATATATATATATATATATATATATATATATATATATATATATATAGATAAAATTAAAAATAAATAAATAAATAAATAATAAGGATCTTTGGTAAAATTGAGCTCTTTGTCACATCCCTATATATTTTATAAAATTATAGGGTGGTTTGGTTACATTATTAATTATTTCTTAATCTAGTAATTGGTCACCTTTGCACAAATTTCTAAGGTTAGTTTATTATTATTATTATTATTATTATTATTATTATTGTTATTATTTAAATATGATGGCTCAAGGTTTGATTCCTTTCCCATCCTTACATCACCTAAACTTGGCTTGTTAGAAGCTAATCTCAGCTAATTAGTTGTATATCGAAGTTGTAAATTTTTATATCTTGATTACATTAATGGTTCCTTTGATGATATCATCATGTCGGTAGAAGCAATTTTAACGTGGTTGAATCAACCATATTTATTCATGATTGTGAGAGAATATATCACCATATTCTAAAAAAAATATTACAAAAGAAAAAAAATAAATACAAGTCCAAAAATAATCCATATTTTTCTACATTAGTCTCCATTTTTTTTCACATTTCTATCAATTTTGTATGGTATATCATAATTTTTTGGATGTGGAAGGGTTGTAAAATATTCTCTTATTAGTATCGAGATAAACTATATTTGAAATTAAGAATAAATTAATATTTAAAATTATTTTTAACTTTAATTATAATATTAAATATATTTAATATAAAATAAAAAATAATAAAATCCTATCTAGACGACAGACAGAATCTAATCAGTGATATATTTTTGATATGGTGAAAAGGGTGGTTTTGAATTTGGTGAGTTGTTTAATTACAAGTTTGTATTGGCACACATCTCCACAAACCACTGTGAGAACTTGCTATATATTTGTTTATTTAATTTTCTTATAAAGTATGGTCTACAAGCTTTGAATATTTTCCATGTCCTTAAATTTTGAGTCAGTCCATTTTCTGATGTCTATATTTAATTTTGATTGCTTACCATTAACTGATGTGGGAGTCGTACTTCTTCTAAGGAATTGAACTCAAAGGGTGAATGGTGGTTAGCTTTAAAGCCAAGTTAAAACAGTTGGGTGAAAATTTGAAACTCTACCTACAATTTCTCTTTATTTGGTTGGTGTCATGGTTTTCAAAGCAAAATTGGTTTATTATTATTATTATTATTTATTTTATTTTTTATTTTTTTGGGGTTAAATAAACACTTAAACTTAAACTTGAAACAAATAATATAAAAAGGTATATTAATATATAATAGAATTTGAAAAGCAAACCAAATACAAAAAGGTATTTTTCTTTTTTGATCTTCTTTTCTTCCACATTGAAAAAATAAATAAATAAATTATGGCTAAATTCTAATTTTTAATATATCTTTTATTTATATTTTTATGATTAAATAAACATCTTCAGCTCAATCTTTAGGTTATTTTGCAATTAGTTTCCACATATTTAGAATCAAATAATTTACCTATTAAAATTATTCAATAGTATGACATCACTTTTTTTTTTTTTTTTTTTAAATTATGAATATAAAAACTCAAGTATGAGGATATAATAATCATTCAAAAGGTTTAAAATTTTATTAATATCGAATTTTGTTTTTAAGTTTTCCACCATTTTCAAAATTAAACTAATGGAAATATGGTTCATACACCTATGTGGACATAATTTATGCATGTGAATGAAATTTACATAACTATAAAAGGGTATTACAATGATTGTACAAGACCAATATACTAACTATACAAGAGGTGTATAAGGGATGCTTTTTGTGCAAAAATTCAATCAATTTTGAATCACTCATTTTTTTTCTTATCACCCAAGGAGTGCACACCTCATGTCACATATTCCTTCATCACACATTTATCTTATACACTTTATTTAATTAACACATAACAATTCAAATACTTATCCTATTAATTATGTTTGGGGAAAAAAATTGTTTTTAAGTCTTTGACCTTCTTCCGAACCAAATCATTGGAGACATGATTCACGCATCTATGTGGACATATTATTTATGTAATACTATACAAAAATGTTATACTAACTATACAAGAAAAATATCCTAGCTGTACAAAAGGTATATAAGGTTACCTTTTACAC
The DNA here is from genome assembly GCF_004353265.1 of Vitis riparia. Lineage (NCBI taxonomy): Eukaryota > Viridiplantae > Streptophyta > Magnoliopsida > Vitales > Vitaceae > Vitis > Vitis riparia. The sequence continues at coordinate 1,789,611 of NC_048438.1, read as the reverse complement.
AAAATTTCAATCAATTTTGAAGCACTCCTTTTATTTTTTTTGTTACCCAAGGATTGCACTCTCATGTTACACATTCCTTTATCATACATTCATTTCATGCACTTTAGTTAATTGATACATGACAATTTAAATACTTACCCCACTAATAATGTTTGGGGAAAATTTTTGTTTTTAAGTTTTTCACTATTTTCTAAACTAAACCATTAGAGATATGGTTCACACATCGATGTGAACATACTATTTATGCATGTGTATGGAATTTACATTACTGTACAAAAGTGTTACACTAACAATATAAGGAAAATGTACTAACTATACAAATGGTGTATAAAATTGTCTTTTGTACATATGCATGTGTATGGAATTTGCATCATTGTATAAGGGTGTTACACTAACTATACAAGGAAAATATATTAACTATACAAGTAGTCTACATGGATGCCCTTTGTCTTATTTTTCTTATCACCTAAGAACTGCAAACTCTCATGTCACACATTCCTTTGTCATACACTTTATTTAACTAACACATGATAATTCAAATACTTCACTAATGATATTTGAAGAAAAAAAATTTGTTTTCAACTCTTTTGCTCTTTTTTGAACCAAACCATTGAAAACATGGTTTACACACCTATGTTGATACATTATTTATGCATATGCATGAAATTTACACTATTATACAAGTGTGTTACACTAACTATATAAGGTAAATGTACTAACTACACGAGGTGTATAAGGCTCCGATGAGTTTTGTATGATTTGTAAGCAACTCGAGCATGACATTAGGATGATTATCAATATTTTTATTTTACCAAACTGTCATTAAAACGTTGCATACCAAAATTAAAACATAGGAAATAAAATTAAAATTAATCATGTTTGAAGTGTTTAATACAAGTAAATTGAATGAAATATATATTTTTACTATTTTGCCCTCATAAACATAATTTCACTATTATATGTGGATATTTAAATCTTTATTTGAAAATATTTAGGATTAGTGTTGAGGGCAATTAAGTAATTTTGGTAGATGTAATCCCTTGGACATAGATCCAAATTTTCAATTCTTTTGATTTCTTCAAATTTTTTTCTTATTCCTAGCGTATTAAGATTCTAATGTGTTGTGATATCTTATTTGTCTCTCTAGGAAATTGAATACCTCCAAAAAAGATTTTAAGTTCAATAATTTTTTTCTCTATGCTTGAACCAATCCACTTACTCGACTTCTTGTATTTAAAGTAACTCGTGAATCTACTCCAATGATACTATTATTTCGTACTATTATGGAAGCAGATTTGGGTAAAATATATATTTCCTAGATGATGACAAAAAAAATTGAACTACTTTTATTTGATATTTTGACTTGAATTCTCATATGGTGGTATGAGTCTTATTTATTTTGTATTTTTATAATTATTTAAAAAAAATTTATATGCATGTTTCTTTTCTCATATCTTCTTCATGCGTTTGGTGAACTTTATAGCCACTCGATTCAAATCTTTATTGAAGTTTACAGACCTAATTCAAACCACTTGTTGGTGTTTATGGATCTTGGAAGGTTTTGTGGGTCCATGATTCTCTTTCTTTCAAAGTTGGTGCAATTCTAGCTCACCAACTTGGATGCTTGAAAGACTTTCTTCCAATGTTTTCTTTCCTTTTTTTATTTTTTATTTATTTTCTTTAAATAGTATTTAAAATAAATAATTTTTGAGAATAAAATTCAATTATTTCTATGGATAAATTCTATTGACAAGTTTGAATGCATTTAATAGTATTTTTATTTAAAATATTTTTAGTGGGAGTTTTTGTGAAAATGTTTTTAGGATAATAATCTATTAAGTGCTTCTCCATGAAGTCATACCAAAGATTTTTCAACTTTTTAAAAATATTTTTAAAATTTTTCTAAATATTTGATTTCTCTTCAAAAACCCTTATAATGATATAAGTGTTTTCTAAAAGTGCTGTTAAATGGATTCTTTGAGTATGTTTGATAGTATTTTTATTGAGAGTAATTCTTAAATGTTATTAGGAGAATTGAAACACTATAAGTGATTATTTTTTTTCAAAATTTTAAAAGTGTTATAATTTTGTCAAATACTTGATTTTTCTTCTAAAAAAAATGATTTTTAGATTAAAATAAAAAAATAGTATAGGCTATTTCGCAACTAATTTTTAGAACAATTTTTTATTATCTAAAAAAATTAATAATTCAAAAATTATTTTCCATTTTTTTGTTCTTAAGAACAAAAAATATGATATTTTCAAATAATATCTTTTAATTGTTTTAGTTATTTTCATTTGGTTTTTTAGGGTTATTTTAAAAATAATTAGGCTAACATATTGAATGATTAAAAATAAAGCATTAAATATAAACATTATTTTTAAAATATATTTAAAATATTAAAAATAGATTAAAAACATTTCTGATTTTCAAGCAGACTTTTATTTACAAAACATTAAAAAACAATTTTCAAAAAATTATTTTTCAAAATTGTTTTTGTTACCAGACATGTCATACCCCTTAAAGTGCGTTTGAGAATGATTCTGAAAAATGTTTATAATTTTTTTAATACTTAAAAATAAAAAAATTTAAGAATTAAAAAAGCTAAAAATACTTCCCAAAATTATTGCCAACCTCCAATGGTGTATAGATATATATATATATATATATATATATATATATATATATATATATATATATCTATCTTCAAACCATAGTATAGCCTCCAAATTTATGATTTGGTGGCACATTTCACAAGAATATGACACTTATTTGATTGAAATACGATATGGGTTTGGTCACTTTTTTAATTACTAGTTTGGGTTGGGACACATCTACACAGACTACTAGGGGAACTTGTTATTTATTCATTTATTTTTCTTACAAGGTATGGTCCACAAGCTTTAAATATTTGACATGTCCATAAATTTAGGGTCAGTCCATTTTCTGAGGTCTCTTCTATTAATTGATGTGGCAGTACTTCTTCTCAGGTATTGAACACATGGGCATTAATGGCTTCAAAGCTAAGCTTGAAATTGGGTGAAATTGCACCAGCTGGTCTCTTTATTTGTTTGGTTGGTTTCATGGCTTCCAAGCAAAATTCTTTTGTTTCCTTTGTTTGGAGGGTTTGTTTTAAAGGCAGGGTAGAAAATAGTTTTCTAAATTTAAAAGATACATTTGCAAAAATATTTTTAAAAAAATTTATTTTCAAAATGAGTTATATTTTAAAATAAAATTTACCTGTTTTCAAATAATTTTTTTAAAGTGTTTTCAGAAATAATTAAAAAATATTTTGAAAACTTTTATATAATTATATTTTTTCCATATTTGAATTCTCAAACATAATTTTACTTTTACAAATAATTGAAAATTATTCTCAAAAACTCTTTTTTAAAAACTATTTTGGAGAATATTATCAAATAAATCCTTTTTTTTCTTCATCTTTTTTATTTTTTTTTTTGTATAAAAAATTTATTGTCCTGTTTGATAAATGTTTTCAAAAATAGTTTTAAAAAACAGTTTTTAAAAACCATTCTATAATATTTTTAAGAACAAAACTCCATTTGAGAATTTGAAATGTTGTTAACCTATTCTTAATATTTTTAAATATGTTTCAAAAATAAATTTTATATCTAGTGCTTTATTTTTAATTATTCTACATATTTGTATAATTATTTTTTAAAGCTCTCATAAAAAAAACAAGTAAATATAACTAAAAAAAATGTTTTTTAAAAATACCTCATTTTCTGCTTTTAAAAACAAAAAACAAAAAATGATTTTTTGATTATCAAATGTATTTTCTTTTTTTTTTTTTTTGTTGCAAGAACAAAAAATTGTTCTAAAAAACAATTGCCAAACGAACATCAATTGTTTTTTTTTTAAACATCATTTTGAAGAATGACAACCAATCCAGCAATCAAAATAGTCATATTATTTTGTGTGATTTTAAAAAGAATATTAAAATTTCTTTGCCTTTGTTTTTCCATGTAGATAAATATCCAAAAGAGACAAAATCACTCTGTCTTTCATCTTTTATTAGCAAACAACAACAAATAAAGAAAAGTAATATTGTAAATTAAAAGATTTTGAAGTTGAGAAAATGACTTTGTCTCACAAAATAATTAATATTTTTTATATAAATTTAAAAAGTCACTTTTATTAAAGATAATCATATTTTTTTTATATAAATAAAAAAGTCATTTTTATTAAAAATAGATAATATTTTTTATACCAATAAAAAAGTCACTTTTATTAAAATAATTAATATTTTTATATAAAATTTAAAAGGTTTTACAAGTATTTTTTATAAAGAGTTACAACACCAAAAAGTGCTTTTTGCACACTTGACTAAGTAAAAAAAACTATTTAGAATGATTCAATTTGAAAAGTATTTTCTAAACTTTTACTACACAATCTAATTTTTTATATAAAAAAAGGAGGGAATTCTATCAATTAGAAAATGCTTTTAACGTTTTAAAAATAACTTCTAAACTATTTCTAACCCATTTGGGAATGCTTTTGAAAGTGTTAGAACTGATTTTTAATATTAAGAATTGTTTTTGTTTATTACAAAAATTAAGTATTATATAAAAATTTTAAAATTATTGCTAAAAAAAATATGTTTTAAAAATAATTTTTATATCTACTATTTTATTTTTAATTATTTTACATGTTTATATAATTATTTTTTAAAACAGTTCTAAAAAATAAATGAAAATAACTTAAAATAATTAAAAGATGTTTTATGAAAATAGTATGTTTTTTGTTTTTAAAAATAAAAAAATTAAATAATTTTTTTGTGTTACCAAGTCAAATTTTTTTATTTTTTGTGTTTATTATGAAAAGTAAAAAGTTCTCGTTGTCAAACAAACCTTTTATTATTAATAATTTTATATGTTGATTATATTATTCATACTTGATCATTTTTTTTATACCTAATATTTTTTTTATATCATTATCATACTTTTTTTTTTCCTTTATGTATTTTAGGTCATATTCCTTTTTTAAAATTAATTATACCATTTAATTACTAGAAAGGTCAATAGCAATATATTATAAAATATATATTTTTTCTTTTTGATTCTCTTTAAGTCAAATTGAAAAGACCAAAAATATAGGACAATTGGTTGGCTTCTTAAAAGACTTTAGAACATATTGAATCCATCCTACCCCAAATCCTGCATACCATCTCTCTCTCTCTCTCTCTCTCTCTCTCTCTCTATATATATATATATATATATTTTAAATAAATAAATAACTAAAGTTAGTTGTGGTCCACCTCAAGATAAGTCCAAAAAAAAGGGAAAATTATATGTTTTATTTTGATTTTATAATTTTTTTTTTTTCATATCACTTCCTTGAAGGAAAAAATATTCAAACAAATAAAGGAAAAAGGGCATTTCCATGCACTTGTCTTTAATTTAAATATCTTTCTAATGAATATCCTATTTCATTTCAATATAAAATTTTTTAAAAAATTAAATATGTAATAATTATTATTATTTTTATCATTTTTCATATAATTTGAAAAAGATAAATATCATGAGAAATATAATTTATTTTTATAATTTTTTAATATCAATTATTTTATATCTCATAATAAATGATAAAAATAAACAAAGAAGGAATATTTGTTAATTATCAGAAATATTCTTTTATTTTTCTCCTTTATGATAATGATGGAGGGCTTAATAATTTTATTGACTAATAAATTATAAATACAAAAAATAGAAAATTTGGAAAAAAAGAAAAAGAAAAAAAAAAAAAGTCATTGGAAAAAAAACAAGCAGAAGCCACCGGAAGTCCACAACAAAGTGCGAGGAGCCCGCTTCTACAGAAAGCCTCCTATTCCCACGCCCACTTCCTTCACAGATTTTGCAGAGCAAAGGTGTTGAATCAACCTCCACTTCCCTCCTCTCTCCCTTGTCTTTCCTCCGCGGTACCCCCTCATTTTCCTGTGACATCCATTTCATCACCACATTCAGCACCTATCCTCTTTCCATTCTCCGTCCAGCATTGTTTTTGTCTGCACCTTTTCTGGCGTTTCCTTGGTGGGGCTTTTCATTTTTGATCTGATTTTATCTGGGTTTGTGTTGCTTTCCATTTTGAGGTCGTTGTGCAGCTGGGTTTTGTTTGTGGGTGGAAGAAAATGCAGAGGAAGTGAGAAAAAAGAGAAGGAATGGTGTGGTTTTGGGTGAAGATCTGTTGAGAGATTCACGGGTTGTGGCTCCATTTTGAATCTGTTTTCTGCAGTGGGATTGTTGTAGAGGTTGTTTGGGCTATTGGGTGTCTCATGTTTTCAAGTTTTGTGGAGATTACATGCTGAATTTCAATTCTTTTTGTGTTGGAATTTAGTTGGATTTGATGGATGATGAATGGGTTGTGTGGTTTTTGTTTTCTCTCCTTTAATCTGCAAATGGGTCTGGTTGGCTTATAGTTAATCTTGATGTTAACTGTCAAATGCTTGTTTTGGTGTATGTTCTTAGAAGGAATGATCTTTGTTTGGAAGCTAGATATGAGATTCCAGAATAGATATTATTGATTTAATTGAAGATTCAATTAGTTTTGCAATGGCAGAGAGGAACGCCTCGCCGCTTGGATTTGTTACCCGAAATTCTTTGCTATGTTTGTTTTCAGTAGCATCCATTTTGTTCATACTATCTTGGTTATCTGTGCTGCGGTCCACGGGCCGCCCTCGCTTCATTGACCATAGTTTGCTGCCCAATTCTAAGCTCTTTGCTGTGACTGATAACGGTAATTCTGAATCTCAGAATCAAAATGACATTGAACCCTCAATTGAGAGTGAAGAAAAAGCACTTGAAGGGAAAAATTCTGTGAAATGTGGTTCAAACTATCCGGTTCTTAAGGTTTTTATGTATGATTTGCCGGCAGAGTTTCATTTTGGGCTCTTGGATTGGGCACCCGCTGGAGAAAGTGTTTGGCCTGATATTCGAACCAAATTCCCTCTTTACCCTGGTGGGTTAAACTTGCAACACAGCATAGAGTATTGGCTTACCTTGGATCTCCTCTCTTCAGAATTTCCTGAAAATCAGAATGCTCGTACTGCTATAAGAGTGCATAATTCGAGTGAAGCTGATGTTATATTTGTTCCATTCTTTTCCTCATTAAGCTATAACCATTTTGGCAAGTTCAAGGGACGCCAAAAGAAGAATGCAAACAATCTGCTACAAGATAAGTTGGTGAAGTTTTTAACTGCCCAAGAGGAATGGATTCGGTCGGAAGGACGGGACCATATAATTATGGCCCACCACCCCAATAGCATGTTAGATGCAAGGATGAAGCTGTGGCCAGCAATATTCATACTTTCGGATTTTGGAAGGTATCCCCCAAATATAGCAAATGTCGGAAAGGATGTGATTGCACCTTACAAACACGTAATAAAAAGCTTCATCAATGACACATCCGATTTTGATAGCCGTCCAACCTTGTTGTACTTTCAAGGAGCCATCTACAGAAAAGATGTAAGATATCATCCTTTCTTGTTCTCCTTGTTTCTTCCAGTTTTTATAGGAAGAAGTGAAATGGTTGGATTTTCTAGTGATTCTGCTCTCACCTGATCCCGACTAACCTGTCTAATCTATTATAAAAAATACTCATTATGAAGAACCATATCACTTGTTCCTTGTTTGCAGTTCCCGGCTTCCATGCATGCAGTTATATTGATTTGCATTTGCTCTTATCCTTGTTGTCTAGAGAACTGAGCTATACTATCATCTAATTATCTTTGAAACTTCCATTTAAGAAGGCTCAAGTAGATTAGATAATATTCCCTAATATAGCTATTTGCTACATGTTCAATTCAAAATAGCTTTGGTACAAGTATTGTACTATGTCGAGGATTAACGTCTATGACCTACTCCCAATTGAAGATATGAGTATTTGAAAGCTAAGTTTTAATTTGTATATCAAATGGGGTGGTTAAAAGAATGGTGAGGATTTTAGGTTCTGGGTGCAGCCTCTGTTAGCATTGGGTGTATATTCATTTGATGCTTGAATTCACTTTAGTTTTGTTGTCATCGATTTTGTTGGCATAGTTCTCTTCATGCATTAGTGAGACATATAGCTTAAAACCTCACGTCTCTTCTCAATCCTATAGATTATGCTATCAAGTATTGCTTACTTAAGACCTATTACTTTGTTTGGTGTCCTGTTTTATTTGTTTTTTATTCTTTTATTGGTAAATGAGGTCATGGCATTTTAACGAAGTTTACCTCATCTAATGGACACTTGTAATATCTATGCTTGTGTTTCCTTGCAAACAAAATCCTTTGTAATTTAGTCTTCAGCCTATCTGAGCCCTTTCTTAATGTGATGCATTTTGCAATATATACAATAGACTAACCTAGATCCTTTGCTGCTCCAAATTTGGCATAAACCTCATGCACCCATTGGATGCATCCCACCATAATGCTATCTTCAATTTGCAGTTACAGAGGTTTTGGGTAGTGTCCAATGCATTTGGTGTATATGCTTGCGTTTGTGCTTTGCATCGTGAAATCTATACTAATTCCTAATTCCTTCGATGTTTGAACATAATTTGTCTGCTTTCTTCATAATTTCTTACAGGTTATGGACTTTACTTAAACTATTACTTGGTCTCTCTGGAGCTAAATTTTCTGTAAAACCCTTAAACCACAAGTTTTTGAGTTTGGCTGTTTTGCTAATAAATCCACCTGTGATCATGTCCTCTACCAAATTAGACTATCTCACTTTTCTCACCATCTCAACCCAAGCTCTTTTGGTTTTCCCCATTATCCTTTAAGCACCTTCAAATTGAATGATTGTTTCTTTCTCAGTAGCACATCCGTCAATGTCCTTTTTTCACCTGTTTGAAACATGTTAAACTATTTTCCCTCATCTTATACTCAATTTGATACTATGTCTAGCTTCTCTCTATGGCATTTATTTGTTGCTCTATTTCTTATTCTCAATTGATACTATGTCTAGCCTCTCTCTATTTCTACCCTATTAATTATAAAATCTTGAGATCCTAAGGTTTCTCCCAAAAATCTACTTCCCAATTGCAAGAATGTCACCAGAAAATAGCATAGTAATGGAAGAAGGTAAGGGCTCAAAGTTGACTCTTGATGTAAGCCTATCATGATTGAATATTCTTTTGTTTCTCCACCAATTGTGCTCATTCCAGTCATTGGTCCACCATATATGCCCTTCAGTGCATCAATGCATCTATTGCCTGCTCATTCCTTTTTTTCTAAAATCCAACACATTTTCTCTCTAGTGGGTCGATCAATGCTTTAATTAAATAAAAACTGTTCACAGGTTTTTCTTCTCTCTGAACCTTTCTATTAATCACCTTCATAAGTAAATAGCTTCCCTTTCAATCTCCTAACCATAAGATCAAACATGTCTGTTATATGCTATCTTCATTTCTTAGGTTTACTGTATCTCATAGTTCTATAATGTGGCTAGTAAGGTTATTCTGCAGTGAAGTTGGCAAATCTGAACGTTTCCTTAGTTCTTACATAAAGAGTAGAGTAAATTATCTACATTCTCTATTTATTATTCCTGATGGGACATTCAATTGAAATCCTATCCCCATGAGACAAGATTTACTCTGTTTCAAAGATGAGGAAGATGACAGTAGGATGTACACTATTGTGACTTGAGCATGTGAATGAGCTTTTCTTTATTGAGCTCTTGCTGATTTGAATTATAACTGACTTTTCTTGCTCCATGTCAGTGTTCCTCACTTTCAGAACCAACACTTCCAGGATTAGCATGACCCTTTGTCTATCCACCACACATAAGCCAATCCCTGGATAGAGTTAAAGACTGTTTATTTCTCCAATTTGCTGAGATATCTCCTGTTTCATTTGCTTGCGTTATGCAGTCCTCCATATCTCTCTCCCTTTGACTGTTCATGATACTAATTTATATAAGTTCGAAAGGAATATTATTTGTTGGACTCCTCTGTGATCCAATCAATAATACATTATCTACATTTTATCTTCTGTAAAGCCTTTTCTCCTCTTGTTTCCTTCTCTATTCTTTGCCTCTTTGGTTTTCTTTTTATCTTCTTCCAGTATGATTCTTACAGTTTTCTTATTTTCAGGGTGGGTTCATCCGACAAGAGTTATTTTACCTTCTAAAAGATGAAAAAGATGTGCATTTTGCATTTGGAAATACACAAGGGAATGGCATCAACAAGGCCAGCCAGGGAATGCACTCCTCAAAATTCTGCCTCAACATAGCTGGTGACACCCCCTCATCAAACCGCCTCTTTGATGCCATTGCCAGCCACTGTGTCCCAGTCATAATCAGTGACGAGATTGAGCTCCCCTATGAGGATGTCCTTGACTACTCGCAGTTCTGCATATTTGTTCGCACATCAGATGCTCTCAAGGACAAGTTCCTCGTAAAACTCATAAGGAGCATCAAGAAGGATGAATGGACCAGGATGTGGAGGAGGTTGAAAGAAGTCGAGAACTTCTTTGAGTTTCAGTACCCATCAAAGGAAGGTGACGCAGTGCAAATGATATGGCAGGCTATCACACGAAAGGTTCCTGCCATCAGAATGAAGTTACACAAGTCGAGGCGATTTTCCAGGACTTCTGTTGGTAGGGAAAGAGTGCTAAACTCAATGCAATTGCCAAAAAATTTTTGGTGAAGAAGCCATGAAGGGAAGTGGGACTGCAGTTTTCTATAGCTTTTGATGTGAGGTACATATACTACATTTAGTTTCTTCTGCTAACGAAGGTGAGAACTGCAATGTGTCCCACTGCAGATTTTGAAGGTCCTTATATGGTAATGTTTTTGTAAACTAGGGAAGAAAATGGGGCAAAAGAGAGAGAAAGGGAGTGATGTGTTAGGCACTTGGCTTACATTTCTCATTGAAGGAAATTTACCCCATGGTTGGTTCATTTAGCTTGCTTTTTGTTGGTATCTCTCCAATGTGTATATATTTGAATCTATGAAAGTTGTGGGGGAAAAAGTAATGGGAAAAGGAGGAATAATAATAGAAAAATGCTCTTCTTCAGGGCTTATTCATGGGGTGTATTTTCAGGAACTTGCCTTGCTTCTAATAGGACAGGTTTTAGTATTAAAAACAAAATTGGGTAGGAAGAAAACTTTGAAGAAGAAAATGAAGGGAAAGAGAAAGGAAGGAAGAAGGGAACAAAAAACAAACAAACAAACAAACAGGTAGAATGGAACTGATGAAGATGATTTAGGTTTGGATGGGCTAGGTTGAAAGGTTGATCAAGAGGGTAGTTTTATTATTTCACACCTATAATTTATTTAAAAAAGCAAAGATAAATGGCAAAAAAAAAGAAAAAAGAAAAAAGAAAAAAGAAAAAAAAGAGCTATTACATTTATGTTATTTTTTTTTTTTACCTTTTATACATCCAATTACAACTTTTTCATTTGAAAAGATTAAAATATTTTATTTCATGTAAAAAGATTAATTATCTTTATTTTAATATAACGATTAATATTTTTATAACTTTAATGGATGATATCTTAATATGATATTTTTGGGTATTAAATCCAATAAATATGATATCTTAATATAACATATGTAATGTGATATGTTATGTTATATTTATATTTAATTTGTAACGTGAATAAAAAAGATAAAATGGAATATATATTATTTTTTAATGTTTAAAATAAAAATTATATTGTATTATAATATTTTTTATTTAAAAAATATATGAAATTTCTCTTATATTTAATAATATTCATAGTTAAAATATTTAAATTTTATAAATTATTTTTTATTAAATTATTCAATATATAATAATAATAATAATAATAATACATTATTTTAAAATTTATTTTATAATTTTTTTAAAAAATTTAAACATAAATTTAATTTTATAATAAAAAAATTTATTTTACAAAATAAGTATATAATAAAATAAAATGATAAAAAAATAAATTTATAATACATGAGATGTGCACATCTTACATCTTAGTTTTGGATCATATATCATACTTTTAATCCCATCTCATGTTTGGATTAACATAAGATAGGACAAGTGATGAAATAAAATAGTTTTATCCTATCTCATGCTATATCCGGACAATCAAACATATCCTTATAATTTTAATCTTGAAAACTATTAAAATATGAAAAATAGTCTATTATTTTTTTACAATATCTTAAAAAACTAATAATATTATAAAAAATATAAATTTTATTCTTTCTCTTTGCAATTTTTCCTATTTGTTTTTTGACATTTTTTTTTTCATGTATGGTGCCTACTACTCTTTTCATAGGTTTCTTGGAGAATGCTTGAAGTATTATCTTAACTTCTAAAGCTTCTTTTTTGGATTAGGCTTCTAAGGTATCATCATATATTTTTCCCATGCATAATCCAAAGAGAAGCATATATAGGTGATTGAGGACAAAAACAATTGGGTTGAGCCCAACAACAAATGGGCTTGGGCTTTGAGGGATTGGCATGATTTTGGGTTGACCCAAGCTAGAGATAGGCCTAGCTTAGGGTCTCACACCTAAAAACCCAAATTCAAGACTATTATTATAAACCAAATAGTGATCATTTTCCTTAAAAAAATAAATTCAATTTTATTATTTTAAGTATGTATTTTACTTTTTCAAAAATTAAGCTTAATTATTGACTATTTTTTATCTACCTATTGAAAAATTCAATATCAATTAATGCAATTAATGTCAACCGTTATAATATGTATGCTTGTTTTAGGCTAACAAGTATGATGCAATAATGGAAAAAAAAAAAAAAAAGAGTTGTGACACCTCCATTTAGACCTATAAGTCATATCTTAAGCTTCTAATGTCAATAATAGATCAATTACATACAAAAAAAAAAAAAAAATTGACATCTAGTTCTTAGCAATTCAAATTAAATTTACTAATTAATTAACTTGATGTTAATAACAGTAAACATTACATTTTATGCATGAACTTTTTGAACTTAATTTATAAAAGTCATATATTAAGCTCTTAACTTGATGTTAAAATTAGTACAAAAGTTAAAACAATGACTTGGAGAAAATAAACGAAATCATGGAGTCAATCTTGCATAGGAGAATCCTTGAGATAGAGCTTTGCATATGGTAAGATTTGCTAATAGTAGGTTTTTTTCTTTTAAGTCGATAAGTTGTTAGTATTAACTTCATGTAACTTAATGGTAGTAATATCAAGCATTATTAATTGATGTCATAGCTTGTATGGTAATAAGGATAAAAATCATATCTTAAACTTGATTTATGCATTAAACACACTTCTAAACTAATCAATTATATGCTACCTTGCGAATGCTCGGTTTTTTTACATTCCCCGTTATGTGTTGATGTTTACAACTATTTTCATGAATAATGATAATCTTAGGAACCTCTTGGGTCATCCTGAATGCAAGAGTATGGTATGGGTTGAACTGAAGGATCAAAGTCTCATGAAGATCAAAGGTATTGTCCTACTTAGACAAAAAAAAAAAAAAAAAAAATTGGATGTCATTTGCATAAGGGAATAAATTAGGAAAGATTGTTGTAGAGCATAGAAGGTCTTGAAAAGCTGAGGAACTTTTAGGTGGATTGATTCCAAATTGGTGCGCGCAACAATGGTACGACAACTGAAATTGCCACCACTTTTAGTAATGAGCGAGGTGAGTCACCGGAGAAAGTGATGCTAGGGTGGTGCCATATCCCATGGTGCTGCTATTTTCTCTAATGTTACCACCACTTTTCGCTGATGATTCGAGGACACATGAGGCCCACTTTTTTTAGACTACTCTAAGCGACCATTGGATCTTCCATTTCATATCTTGATGCCTCCACATGATACACCATCTAGGGCATGATTAGAGTACCTATAAAAGGGATTTTTGCAGCTGTCCTTAGGCTTCTTCTCCCTTACAGAGAACTTTAGGGAGGAGACCTTGTGGCAGCTGGAGTTTAGGTTGAATCATGTTCTGTATGTTTAGTTGCTTTGCAATATTCTAAACTCATTTCCTTCAATTGTAATTGAATGTTCTCATTTTTAAGGCTTGGATTAATGCATTGTTGGATTTGAATTTTGGGTCTCAATGTTTATTTTCTCATGCTATGTTTTTATTCTTAAATCTAGTTTTATTTTTTTTTCCATATATATCTTTTAAGTGGTAGCCCAAGAAGGGGGACCCTTAGGTCCTTCATTTTACCCTTAAAATAATCCTCTAATTTAGGTGATTATTGATTTAATCAACTCGGAATTTGGACCTCTCCATTTTTAGTGAGAATGTCATCCCTTGATGTTTGGAAATTGAAGTTTAGGGATCCAAGGTATTTCTAGTACTTAATGATAAAACTATTTTGACTTGAGACAATCATTATTGAACCCTTAATATTACGATTTGGCAAGCAAATAGGTAGTGGAAGCTTTAAGTATTTTACAAGAAAGTTTAATTAACAAGTTAGAGGCATTGGGTCAAGTAAATTGTGCTTTTATTAATCAAAATATTCTAGCTAGGAGAACTATAGTAAGAACGAACCGATTATGTTTAGACAAATTTTATTTTAAGTTTATTTGTTCCCCCCCCCCCCCCCCCCAGCTTATGCAAAATTCAAATTTATCATTTATCTTCCAAACCTTTCGATTTCCCTTGCATTTTGCACATTGACATACACATTTAGAAGTGGTTCATTATGACATGCATAATTTTCTTATTTGTTTTTTTTTTTTTTTGACTAAATACAATGTGAGGATATAAGTTAATTCTTAAGTTGTGCACCTAATATTAGGGTTATATATTCTAAAAAAAAGAAAAATTCCTGAAGTCATATAGTTGGCTTTTAATGTTAATAGTTAGTAACAAAGTTTGAACAACTGGTTTCTTATCATGTTAAGCACATTAATTGATCAACTTAATACCATTTAATACTAGTAAGTTTAGCATGATGATATGCATGCATTTGTTTGTTTTTTTTTTTTTTTTTGACTAATTACAAAGTGAGAATATTATGTATGATGCAAGGAAATAATTAATTTGAGTTGTTGTACCTCCAATTAATGTTAGATATTATACAAAAAGAAAATAGTACATACATCAAGTTAAGCTTATTAATTAATTAAGTCAATACTAATTAACATTGGCGGAGCCAGCTAAGACCTGGCTGCAACTACCCCCCTTGAAAATGTGGAGAAAGAAAATCCTTTTTAATTGCAATGAGGAGATTCAAGCCTAGACCAACAACCCCCCCTTAGCCATGTGAGACTTTGACAACTACACTAAAATCCAATGTTAGTCTAATTTAGGAAAAAGTGTCTAGGTACTAAATTTGTATAGACTATTAAAGGTTGCTCTGAAGCAAAATGTTGGCTTCGCCACTGCTAATTAATGCTAGCAAGTTAAGCATTATATATGATATATATATATATATTTGTTACTAGGTAGAGAATGATAATATCAAGTATGATGGAAGGAAATAAATTTGAGTTGTGACATCTCCGGTTAGGGTTAGACATTGTAGAAAAAGAAAGTCACAAAGTCATATATTAAGCTTTTAATATTAGTAATTAGTACAAAAGTTTGAACAACTTGATTTCCATTTGCCAAGTTAAGTTTATTAATTGACTAACTCAGTATGAATTAATGCTAGTAAGTTAAGAATTATGACATGCTTGGTTAATTAATGATTTAGTACCAAATAAGAATATCAAGTATGATGCAAGGAAATAAATTTGGGTTGTCGTACAAAAAGAAAGTCTCACATTCTTATTTTAAGCTTTTAATATGAATAAGTAATACAAAAGTTTGAATGATTACTTTTATTTTTATGGTAAGAAAGGAGCTCAAAGGATTTCCCTATTCTCAGCGTGTTATTAAATTTTGTTAAGACAAATTTTAGTTCAAGTTCATTTGGTTTTTCTCTTATTTTGCACAAAATTCATCAACCTCATTCTCAATCAATTGAAAGAAATAATTTGTCTCAAAGTTTATCATTCATCTTCCAAACCTTTCCATTTTCCTTGCATTCCAAGGTCAGCTCACCAAAATTTTTAAAGTTATAATTGACTTCCTCTACTTTGGAAACCACACTTTGGCATAAATATTTAGGAGTGATCAGTTATGAATGCATAATTTTTTTTTCTTTTTTCTTTTTTTTTTTCCTTTTTGATTAAATGTAAAGTGAGAATATAAGTTGATTATGTTATTACTCAACCAAGATGAATACCGTAATTTCATATATACTGGAATAGTCTTGTTAAAATCAACCAAGATGAATACCCTAATTTCATATATACTGGAATCTCCTGATTAAAAAATGAGTAGAAAAATAATAGCGGAAACATACCTGAATCCATTGAAGGAGAAACCTTATAGGAAGAAAACCCTTTGAGATGGTCTTCCAATTCTGGCCACTAGATTCTGTGTCAATTTCTTTCTGAGAGGATTTTCGGAAATTGAAATGCGTAGTGGTAGAATGGGGACCATAACCCTATTTATAAACTGCTAGGGCAGTTTTAATTTTATCACAATTATATTTCTGCCCCTCATAAAAATAATAATTATCTAATGGTATCTACACAATAATCTCATGACAATTATACCCTTAAGCCAATTAATCAATTATTAATTAGATCACTATATTTAGGCTTAATTAAATGATAGCACACACATTTTAATTATTTACATGTGTGACCCAAATTATAGATTAATTACAAAAAAATTAATCTAACAGATTATTTGATTTTGACACCTCATATTAGGGTTATATATTCTACAAAAAGAAAAATTCCCATACTCATATATTAGCTTTTAATGTTAATAATTAGTATAAAAGTTTGAACAACTAGTTTCCTATCCTGTCAAGTTAAGCTTATTAATTGATTAATCAATACCAATTAATACCAGTAAGTTTAGCATTATGATATGCATGCATTTGTTTGCTTGTTTTTTTTTTTTTTTTTTTTTTTTTGTCTAAATAAGAAAAAATTAATTTGAGTTGCTATACCTCCAATTAGGGTTGGATATTGTAAAAATAAATAAAAATCACACACACAGATATATATGATATGCATTTTTTTTGTTACTAAGTTAAGAAAATGACGATATCAAGTATGATGGAAAGAAATAAATTTGAGTTGTGACATAAAAATTAGGGTTAAGACATTATAAAAAGAAAGTCACAAAGTCATATATTAATCTTTTAATATTAGTAATTAGTACAAAAGTTTGAACAACTAGATTTCCATCTCATATAAGTTAAAGCTTATTAATTGATTAACTCAATATCAATTAATGCTAGTAAGTTAAGCATTATGATATGCATGTTTTTATTTATTGTACAAAAAGAAAGTCCCGAATTCATATATATATATATATATATATATATATATATATATTTATATAAACTCAATTACAATTAATGCCAATAAATTAAACATTATGATATTTATGCATTTTTTTTATGACTAAGTACAAAATGAGAATATCAAGTATGATGTAAGGAAATAAATTTGAGTCGGGACTCCTCCAATATTGACATTTAGTTTTCTAATTATTAAAAATAGCTTACTAATTGAATAACTTGTTAACGGTTAATGCTAGTAATCTAATCATTACTCTCTCTCTCTCTCTATATATATATATATGCTTGATTTTTATTTTTATTTTTATTTTTTATATTCATGATTTTTTTATTTTTTATTTTTTGTTTTGACCAAGTATAAAATGAAAACATCAAGTATGATGCATGGAAATAAATTTGAGTTGGGACACCTCCGGTTAGGGTTGGGTGTGCAAAAAGAAAGTCCCCGAAGTAGCTGGTACTTCATATCTATAGTCAATTTCAGTGTCTTGCCAAGTCCCTTTCTTCAACCAAACTCTTCCTTTCTTAAATGAAAATGGTAATGTCTTTGATTATAACCCTACAAAGTAGCTGGCTTTTTATTTCATGAAAGCTTGTGCTTAGAAGCTTTCTAATTCTGTCTCTCATGGGTTGACAAAACTATAAGATTTTGAGATTCCATGTAGGAAAAAAAAAAAAAAAAAGCTTATTTATTTGAGGAAAAAATTGCTATGATTTTTCATTTTATTAATCATTTTATGGGTTAAAGTGCTTAAGATTATGTTTGATTGTGATTTTATAACATTTTTTAACACTTGAAAGTTTTTATTTTTGAAGTATAAGAAAGATTAAAAATGTTTTTTAAAATTACTGTCAAACATGCTCTAAAAATTGGTGTTGTTTGAATGTAGATGTAGAGTTGGAAATTTATTTATGAGGGAAAGGACAACCTTTATTAATAGAAAGAGTAAAATAAAATTAGTTAATATTAGATATAAAACCTTAATAATACTTATGTTTAGTGAATTATTATAATCATTGAGGAAAAACATGTCATAATAACCATTTTTATTAATCATTTTATGAGTTAATGCAATTTAAAATTAAAAAAATTAGTAATGTCTCAATGTATCTTTAATTTTTCATAAAATTATCTCATTGAAAGTTGATGAAATTTCAAATCTACAGGGGTTAGATGTATTTAGGCGAAACCTAAGTGAATGAAATTAAACCTTATATTTACTAATAAATTTGAGGTTTTGTTTCAAGTTTTTATATTTTATAGTGATTTTTGTCATTTTTTTTGTGTGAGATTTTATATATATATATATATATATATTAACTTAGACTATGTTTGATTCCTAAAAAAAAAATACAAAAGAAAGAAAAAAAAAATTAAGAAAAATGATATTTTCATGTTTGGTGTCATCATAAAAAATACAAAAAAAAAAAAAAAATCAAATATCATTGAAATTGATAAAAAAAAAATTTATATATTTTTAAGTTGTTTAATCTTTTATATAATATTGGGAAATAAGTGCAATGCATTTGAAGAAATATATAAAGATAATTTTTTGAATTTAAATCTATTTTTTATTTTCTTTTTATTTTCTTTCTTTTTACTTTCTCTTTTTATTTTCTTTCCTCACATTTCCCTTCATTTTTTTTTTTGGGAAACCCAACCTTAAAATTTTTATATTTTCAATGAATCGAAGTATAGTGACAATAATATTACTATTAGTACTCATTACTCATTTATTGTGAGATCATAAGAAGGAACATAAATTTTTTAAAAATGTTATCTTACCATTGTGATTATACCTAGGATTTTAATTTGTTTTTGACAAAAAATATGATAATTCTAAAATTTTATTCAACTCTTATTTTTTATTCTCTTTCCTTTATCACTATTTTGTAATTATATTCTCTCTTTTTTTCTTCTTTCTTCTTTTTACTTGTCTTGTGTACATTACAACCTCCCATTTCTCTTTAATTGATATGTCATTTTTGTCCATCTATTCTAGTTATTTTTTTAAAAGAAATTTTTAGGAATATATATATTTTTTCATTAGGAAAAGCTCAAATATACAATTTACCTTAACAACCTATTGTTGAACTATTTATGGAATTTTCTTACTTATATATAATACTCTTAATATATCTAAAAAAAATCTATATATTTCTCCCACAAGGTAACACCCAGATGGCTAAATGAGTGATTTTTTTTTTAAATTATAACATAAGGATTAAAATCCTTTACCCAAATTAAATCAATTAGTATGACCGATACATAAAAGTGTCTTACCAATATTATCAATATTCTTCCATTAAAACAATGTTTGTAACTGGTTTCAGTTAGACATAAATAAATATTTTATTAAGGTAAGACAAATTTGTGATTTCTCTTAATAGCATAGTAAATATAGTTTTGGGGATTATCCTATTTTATTTTATTTAGTATAGATATGATTTAAAAAAGATTTATAATGGAGACAAACAAATAAATTCAATTAAAATTCAGTGATAAATTAGTGGGGATGAACAATAATAGTATTTTATGCAATAAAGTGTAATGTGGTTAACATTAATAAAGGGGACACAAATAAGTGAACTTAATTTGAGGTTGTTATATGGTTGTAGGAGTAATTAAGGTATTTGGAAATTAAATAAGTTATGTTTAATAATTTTTTGAGTGTTTTAATTTTACTATGTGGTTGATTTATAAATGAAATGTAACTAATAATTTTTGGGATGTTACACAATTCCTCGTAAAAAACTTAATTTCTTTAACCAAACCTGTTTTAATGATTGATTTATAAACGAAATGTAAATAATAATTTTTTGGATGTTACACAATTCCTCCTAAAAAAACTTTCTTTCTTTAACTAAACCTGTCTTTAATTTGAATTAATTATTTACATTTAGACCTCAAATTATATATATATATACATGTATGTATTGGTGTATGTATATACATTCGAAATATTTATTTGGAATGTTAAAAAGAAATAAAAAGCTTTTTTTTAAAATTTAAAATATTGAAAACCCAACAATTACTCCACATAGTTTGGACAGTTGGGCTTCATAATTTCAAGCAGTTATTGACAATGAACAGTATCATTTGGGAAGGAAAGTTTCTACACATAGAGGTGTGGGAGACCTAATAAATAGCCGGATGAAACTAGTATCATTTAATGTGTGCCTCAAGCTCAATGTCTCCTCCTCCAACTTTGTCAAAGTTATTACCAGTCGTGTTCAAATATAGCACAAGCATTTTTCCCTTTTCTTTTTCTAATTTTTTTTTTCTTCTAGTAGTCAGAGTTGGTTACTTATTACCATAAAATTACAAACCAAAATCTATAGGATGAAGTTATGCAACTAGGAGAGGTGGTAGATGAGTCCCATTAATAATAAAACTTCACGTGAAGGGAGTTAAGGGATTTGACTTGTCTACATCTTAGAATTCTCTTCACTAAACATGCCAACAAAGAAGAGAAGGAGATGGCCATTAGATGACATTTTTTTACCATCACTTCCTTTTTATTTTTCAAACATATTATTTATAAATAATATGTTTCATTTATATAAGTAGAGGGTTTCATTCATTTTTCTTTCATTGACATTTTTGTCTCCCAATGGGTAGGGTGATTCATGGTTGACTCTAGACATTACTTAGAATTACTATTTATATATCTACTTATATAAATCTCCTTGAAGATAAAAATGGTTTTAATTTCCATCATATATAGGATGTGTATGTTGTGAACCACAATTAGTTTGCAATTAAGGTGACAATGGGTCAAAAGTGTTTGTGCCTAAAAGACAATACAAGCTCATAACTAGTGACCGACGTTGAGTTTAAAGTTTGGGTGAGGGGCCATCGGTAAGTGCATGTGATTTTTGCTGTACTTATTTTGTTTGCTATGATTATATATCTGAACTCTAATACATGCTAACAATTTTTTACAATGTCAATAATATATATAGTTTAAAATAGAAATAATATGAAATTTTAAAGTATCTAAACCTGATTGTCCAATACATCAAATACGAAATATCAATCAATTATTGGAAGAAAAAATTTGAGTTATGGTGTCTTTAGCATAACAACTCCTAGTGGTGGTAATAATATGATCTCCTCCTAACCGGAAGAGAAGATAAGTACAGTGTATTGGTGGTCTTAGTAATTGAAGAGAGAAGATAGGAAAAAAAAAGAGTACGCATGAGACTTTGGGGGTTTTAATGTTACCTATAATTCTTTTGTTCCAAGTTGGGGGGTAGTGGCCCCCCTTCTGTCCCCGTCTGCTAGTTAAGTATCGTACAAATTTTTAGCTTTTAAATTGAGTTACACATTCGTAGTGGACATTAAAGAAATGTTTGGTTCCCATAAAATTTGAGAGAAGATGTAAAAAAAAGGAAATATAGAGAAAAATGAGAAGAAAAGAAAATATGAAGAAAAATAAAAACTAGATTTAAAGTCAATAAATTATTTTTATATATCACCTCAAACTCATTTTACATTTTTTGTTTCTTCTCTATAAAGATTAAATAATTTAAAAATATGAAAATTTAACTAATTTTAATCATATTTGATTTTTTTTTTTCATATTTTCCATAGATAAACCAAACATGAGAAAATTATTTTCTTTTAACATTTTCTTATTCCTTTTTTAGTACTTTTTCATAACCAAACATAATCCAATTCAAAAATGAAAAATTTTCAAATCAATGAATGATTTCACGAGCATGTATATGTCACCTTCTAGAATTATTTCCCATTTTGAAAAATAATGGAGTGGTGATACTAAGACTTACATAAGCATGAGTTGCTAGTCATAAGTAATTACATGAGTTGTGAAAAATGGAAATATCTAGAATGAATATTAGAGGATGATACAAGCATGTACCCTACATGAGTACCACCATTCTTAATCATATCCCTTTTTGAAAAGTGGGGTGGCATTATTAAGTATTAACTAGCCAGCAACAAAAAAACCTACCATTTCATTCTACAAGCCTTTATTTAAATCTACCAAAAGGAGGCCATGAATGAAGCTTTCTCACTCATCTTTTTTCTCTCCATCCATGAGAAACTCTTTTGCAACAACTCGTCATTATAGCCCATCTAACAGAAGGTCTGGCATGTCATCTCCCTCCATGTTTGTTGAAGAACAAGACCAGAAGACCCTTCAACTCAGTCATGATCTGAAGGACAAGAAGCACAAGGAGCAAAAGAACGCGGCGGTCTTCCCTGAGAAAGCTTTGTCGTACAAGGAGAAGAATGTCATATACAAAGAATGCAGGAAAAACCATGCGGCAAGTATCGGCGGCTATGCTGTAGATGGCTGCAGAGAATTCATGGCTGCCGGAGAAGAAGGAACCAGTGCCTCATTCAAGTGTGCTGCTTGCAGTTGCCACAGGAACTTCCATAGAAAGGAGGTTGAGAGTGAATGCTTTTGTGACTGTTCTTCAATATCTACCACTCTGAAATGACTTGGCTGGAGCTTAATTCACTAGTTATATACCAGTAATGTTCATGTCATCTTGTTGTGAGGTCTAAATTATATGTGGGTGTCTTTGAATGTGGCTGTCAATGAAATATTGGCATCCGATTCATATAACATCTCTAGCTTTTCTTGCAAATTTTAGAATGTTTATGAAAGAGAGGAGATCTAGATCATTGTTTGTCATAGTATTGAAGTGATAAAATTTATGATTTTATATTGCCTTCAACTTGTTTTGATTGTTGTTTTAGGATTATATGGATTGGGTAATAGATGGGAGGATGTAATGTGTGGGAAATCAATTTGAGTTGCAATGTAAGAATTGGATTGATTTTCCAATAATTGTAGTATTTTGTTTAACAAAGAATAATGTTCTTATTTTCCCTTTTAAATATGTGTTTTTTCTTCTTCAAAATAGAAAAGTATTAGTCTTAGATGAAAAACAATGGTTGACTTGCTTTGAGATGCCCAATCCATGATAAGCAAGAGCCAAAAGCATTATAAATGTCTATATTATCCAAGAAAGAAAAAGGCCTCTAAGAAGTAGAGAGTTTGAATGGTCTCTTTCTCTCCTCCTCACTCAAACTAGCCTTTTGAATAGTCTCTTTCTAAGGGCCTTTCTCTTTACTTCTTCTTTCCCCTCCCTTTATCTCAATCTAATTTTTTTGAATAGCTTCTCACACAAAATCAGTTGGTGAAGATCAAAATAAATCACAAAATGTGCCTATATTTACAAGATGAAGAAGAGAAATTTACTAATAGATGCTTATGAAAAAATTTCCAAAAATAACAAAGCATAACCTCATATGGGAAGAATCCTAATTATAATAAACTTTAAAATATAAGAAAAGTTTCAAAGAACATAGTACATTATAGGGGAAGGCCCTCAATACAATTAACTACAAAAATATTCCAAATTCTACATATAAATGTTCATAAAATAAGCATCAATCCATCATCCTTCATTATCATCAATACTCCTCTTTAGCTATGGGCGGTTCTCATGAAATTTCATTGAAGGTAGACTTTTAGTAAATATATTAGCAAGTTGATGGTCATTGTGTGAATGATGGGTTTGTCAGATATAGGTCTGCATATTTTCTCGAATAAAGTAACAATATACTAAAATATGTTTGGTTCTCTCATGAAATAATGAATTTCAATTAATATGGATATTAGATTGATAATAACAAAACAAATCCATAGGTATATAAGCTTTAAACCCTAAGCAAAGACAACTTATTAATCATGGCAGCCATTGCTCCATATTCAACTTTTGCACTTGATTGGGCAACATTTGCTTTTTAATTTGCTTTTTTAAATAATACGATTACAACCAACATTGATACAATACCTAGTAGCACAACTAGCCATTGGACTTCCAACCAAATTTGCATCTATATATCCCACAATATTAGTATATATGACCATTTTTTGACATCCAAATGCCTCAACTTGGTGAAACCTTCAAACATTGAAGGTTTCTACTAAAAACATTTATATCAATATTTTTTGGGTCATGTATAATTAAACTTGACTAAGCTGACCATGTGAGTGATATGTGGGTGAATACCGATCAAGCAAATTAACTTACCAACCGGCCTTTGGAATTGACTACTATTCTCCAATGGTTCGCTATCAAGACTGAGTTTGCAATTTTTAGTTCGTATTTTGGTAAACTTCACACCTAAATGTCATATTTCCTTTAGGAGGTCCAAACCATATTTTCCTTGATTTAGAAATAATTCTTTGTTGAATGAGCAATCTCAATTCCTTAAAAAATACTTCAAGATTCCCAAATATTTAGAGCATGTTTGTGAAATGTTTTCATATTTGAAAATGTGTTTGGTAATTTTTTTGACAGAAAACATTTTTTTGGTTAGAATTAGTTTTGAAAACGCTATTTAAAAAAAAATAATTCTACAAATTTGGAGAATGATTGAAAATAAAGTATTATAGATAAAAGTTATTTAAAAAAATTATAAATACACAAAACAAATTAATTGAGAACATTTCAAGTTCCCAAACAAACTTTTGTTTTAGAAAATATCATAAATTTGTTTTTAAAAACTATTCTTAAGAATTACTTTTTGAGAAATGTTTGAAAGCATTCTCAAACAAATCCTTAATATCTAACTTTTCTTAAAAGATAATGATATCATCAACAAAGAACAACTATGGTGCACGAAGAATAATTGTAGTATTTTTGTTTAACAAACAATAATCTTCTTATTTTCCTTTTAAACTATGTGTTTTTTCTTGTTCTCAAAATATAAAAGTATTGGTCTTAGATGAAAAACAATGGTTGACTTATTTTAAGATGCCCAATCCATGATAAGAGCTAAAAGCATTATAAATGTCTTTATTATCCAAGAAAGAGAGGCCTCTAATAAGTTGAGGGTTTGAATGGTCTCTTTCTTCTCCTCAAGCTATCCTTTCAAATAGTCTCTTTCTATGGGCCTCTCTCTTGACTTCTCCTTTTCCCTTCCCTTTATCTCAATCTAGCTTTTTTGAATAGTTTTTCTCACATAAAATTAGTTGGTGAAAGATCAAAATAAATCACAAATGTGCCTAAATTTACAAAATGAAGAAGAGAGATTTACTGATGGATGCTTATCAAAAAACCCAAAAATAACAAAACACAACTGCGAATATGGGAAGAATCCTAATTATGATAAACCTTTATATGTAAGAAAAGTTCAAAAGAACATAATACATCATAGGGGAAGGCTCTCAATACAATTAACCAAAGAAATATTCCAAATTCTATATAGAAATGTTCATGAAATAAGCTAATCTTTCTTCCTTCATTGTCATCAATGCTCTCCTTCGGGTAGGAGCCTAGATATTGATTGAGAATAACTTGGACAAGTTCTCATGAAATTATATTGAATTGGGTAGGCTTTTAGTGAATATATCATCAAGTTGATGGTCATTGTGTAAACGATGGGTTTGTAAGATATAGGCTTGCATATTTTCTCGAATAAATGAACAATCAACTTTAATATGTTTGGATCCTTTCATAAAACAATGTATTTCAATTAATATGGATATTGGATTGATTATCACAAAACGAATCCATAGGTATAAAGCTTTAAAACCTAAGCAAAGCCTAAAGGGTTATAGAGTCTCACATTAATTTCCTAAGCTTTAGCCAAATTAGAACCAAATTTTGAAACATCTTTTGGTATAAAGTTGGTGTTGATCTAGTCGAGATTTTTTTTTTTTTTTTTGTAAAAAGAGTGTCGCTTAGGAATTCCTAATTTTACCTCATTTTATTACTTTCCTCAATTTCCTAGGTGAAATTTTAGTCCTTCTACGAGTCCTTAAGGAGTCATTTATTTTTTAGTTGGAAAACTTCTTAGAATTCACTTAGTTTGGTATCGAGAATATAAATTAGGTGCTTTGGAATCCTATGCTTGGAGGGTTGTTCCAAGTATAAGCTTGGTTTTCCAAGTTCTATTTTAAATAAATTAAAGAAAATGAGTTTTGCAATGAAAGTTATAAAAAAGTTTTAAACTAGATTTATCATTGAAACTTTTAGTTTTTGAACTAAAAATAAAAAGAACAACTGTATAGCGGTTTGGTCATCTCCATAGGAAATTTTAAATTAATCATTCTAGAGGCATGAGTTTTTGAGATGTAAGTGTTGGTTGGAAGTTCTAAAAAAATGATTTTTACAAGTAAAAGAGGGATGTATATTAGAAACTAACAAAAAAAGGAAAGTGAACTTTAATAGTAGAAATTGATTAAGATTCCTTCTCTCAAGCTTAACTTGCCAACATGGCTCTGATTCTATGCTTGTAGCTTTAGGATCAGGTCAGGGATTTATACCAAAAGGGCTTCAGTTGACATAAGTAGTAACCACCATAATGATAGATCAACTCGATCTAATTGCTTTCTTTTGGATCCTCACAATTAGATGATTTAAGTGAATTCCTCCTTGATCATATCAAAAGGCTTGTGTTTGGTTCATAGGACTTGTTGTGGTGAAGCACAAGTATGTGACTAAGATTCCTTAAATTTCAACCTTCATAATGGAACTTATGATCTTAGTTAGACTTCATTTTTTTTTTTTTTATCTAGAAACTATAATGTTGGAAGTTTCTCATGCTTGGAAGGTTGTTCCATCTTATGGCTACTAGAAGTTTAGGAAAGATTCACATGTACCTAACCTAATCCAGGCATAGGGAACACAGAGATCCAGGTTTTCTTTGAAAAAAGTCTATTTTTTCTCTCACTTAGAGGATGTTTGGTAAAGTTCAATACTTATTATTTAATGACTTAAGTTGACTTTGAGTCAAATTATTTTTTAAGTTGTTGACTTGAAACTTACTACTTAAATTTTACTCTATGTATTAAGGTTGTTTGGTAAAATTAACTTAAAATTTATGCTAAGTTATCAAATTGGCATATTTATCCCCATTTGTTGTAATTAATATTTATCATTATTAATTTTAACTAATATTTATTTTCATTAATCTTAAACAATAAATTAAACATTCATACTTAAAGTATTGTAAATACATAAGATAACCATAAAATATTATTATAAAAAATAAGTCATGGATGTGGAGTCATGGTTGTTAAATATAGTCTCATTAGATGTGAGCAAATAAAAGAAAAAAGATTTGAAATCAATAATAAGTTAACTATTTTGACTTAATACTTAAGGTTATTTTTAACTTTAAGTTTGTGATGTTAAGTTATTTTACTAAATATTCTTAATCTACTTAATAAATTAAATTGATGTTAAGGTATTTTAAGTCATTAAATTGATTTACTAAACACTCTCTTAGTGCAATTTGCTTAGGTGGCTTAGTTGTTTCATTTAAGCAACATGGGTCAGTTTGGGTGAAGTAGGCAAAGTCTCCTTTGGCTTTTCTAACTATAAAATTTTACTTGTCACGCTTGTCAATTCAATTGGCCAGTAGTGATGTTTGCCTAGATGAAACCATCTCTTGTTAATATTAGTTGGTTTTTTTTTTTTTTCTTGAACTTAGCTTGTGTGGTAGTGATGGTGCTTAACATCTGACATATTTTGGGTTGCTACACCATTTTTGAGGTATTTTTGAATTACTCATTATAATCCAAGTTTTGTAAAAGCTTAAGAGAAGTTTATTTCCTATTTGGTTTATTTTCTCAAGATTTATCTTAACTCGACTTGTTTTGTGTGGTGTTTACATGATTTTGATGTGATAATGAGATGAAATAGGTGAAAAGCTATTTATTGATTAACATCTCCATGTGACTTCAAGTAGTTTGATGCAATGGAACTTGGTGGTATGACTCTACATAGAGAGAGTTTGGTGTGAAGCTAGCTTGGTAGGATGGAATGCACTGATATGGACTCAAGATTGACTAAAGATTGATTACTAAGAAACTTGAGTAGGTGGGATCAATGAGGTCTCTTACTCAATTTTTTTAAATATTAGGAAAATTTATTAAAATTGAATTCCTTAATGATATAATTTTTTTCTATAACTTTCCCATGAACGATCAAAAAAGAAAATTTTTATGAATTTTCCTCAAGTTTTCCTTTTATTTTTTACTTTCATATTTTTTTCTCAAATTTCTCAAGAAATAAACATAGCCTAAATGCATCTCCAAAATATTTTCCAAAGAAAAGTTCCAGCAAATGAGCCTCGAAGAATCTCAACATCTTGAAACATTTTCACCGTCATACCAATGATCCACCTCTTACTTTGGAGAAACTTACCATGTCTTGTTTCATATGGAATATGCAACACATCTAGTGTCTTTACCTTTTCATACCTTCAATCATCTTCATTCAAAATTCATCATTTAATGTAGGTAGTTTCAATATATGGAATTTCTTTAAACCATGTCATTTGTTTTTCTAAATTTCCCCTTCAGACTATAACTTTTTGTGAGCTTATTGAAGATGATGACTAGCAGTGCCCTTTCTTGGTCTCATAACCATTATAATCTTTCGAGTAAAATAAGCATAGGAAGATGAAATAGAAATAAGGGTGGAAATTTTTTCGAAGAACGAGCCAAATCAAAATACAAAGCTTTGCTCATGTACATGTTTATATAAGAAGAACCCTTGTTCAATTTGGTTAATTTAGTTAGAATTTTTGTCTAACCAATTATTTTGGTTAGGTTTGAGGGCAAAAAAATTTCCCACCTAAGCCAATCCAATTCCCTAATTAAATATTTTGGTGTTGTTTTTAAGTCATTTAGGTCTATGAGTTTACATTGTTGCATATTACATTTTTTTCTATTTTCTTTTTTTTTTGAAACTTATGAAATAGTCCTAAAAAGTTATATTTTTTGATTTGCTAGGTTGAGAAAGTAATATGGGTACCTGATAAAATAATATTTTGGATTGAGTTTAAAAAATTAGAAAGATCAAACACCACTCTTGAATTTTTTAAAGAAAAAATAGAAAGGCCAAGATTAAAAGAAAATATGCATAATAGGCTTAAGTCTAATCGATTGACTTCTCAAGAATAATAGTCCTACAAATCAAACCACAAATGTCTCTGGTTAAGAAACATATCAAGAAGTTTCTCAAGAAAATCAAGAGGAAAATTAATATGCACAAATCATAGTCAACTGTAATCCATCCTCTAACAATTAAGCACAAGTTACTACCTATCTTTTTCTTATCTTTTTACTCATTGATAGATGCAATTCCCTTTCCTATAAGGCCTATCTCAATGTATTTGATCAAAGGAATCAAGAATTGAATCAGTGTTATGAGAATTCACATGGTATCAAAGTTTATACCTACAAACCAAAGTACCATGTATTCATCTCTCTTCCCTGTCAAAGCAAAAACCCGAGCTCAACCTATAATCCTTCCACCAATGTTCATGCTTGATTCTTATCAAATTAAGCTTCTACCAATTCACAACCATGGTATCTACTATGACATTGCTCTGAATGAAAAACCAGTTGAAGAAATCATGGATGAAAAAAAAAAGTATAAACTCTCATTATCAAACTTGGATAACCAACAATGGGCTTCTAACTTCATGGCTCCTTGAAACTAGGGAAAAAGATTTACTCGTATTGAAGAACCAAGAACTTTCTTTGATTTATGGATCTCACTTGAACAACAACTTCTTATCACCATTGAAAATGAAGGAAACTTGAAGAACATGTTGATGGGATTCAAGAAGGGCTCTCGTTCAATTAAAGAGTCCTTGTTACAAAGGATACGTATCCATCATTTAACCAACTTGTTTTGTCTCTCAGGCCATGAATGACTATAGTGTCATAGTGTGAGGAAAAAAAAGATGTACATCCATGATTCTCACGTCTTCTTTATCCAAAAAGGCTAAGAAAAAAATGGACGAAGAAGGCATTTCAACTCTCACAATAACTACCAAAACACTCTTGCTTAAGCAAGAAAATTAGCCACAATAGCACCTAAATAACTCCAATGTTGGTAAAACTACTTGCCAGATATGTGGAAAAACTAGTCACTTTGCCATCAATTGTTTGTACAGGATTGATCATTCATACAAGTTAGAGGATTTCCACAAACCTTTGTTGCTCTTAAGTTTAAGGATGAAAGTGATCCATTATTTTTTGTTGATTCATGAGCTATTACACAATTAGACAATGATGCAGACAATTGTTCTCCCTAGAACCTTGCAAAGGCAATGATATGATTTTTATGGGTGATTGAAATGCCTTACTAATCTCTCATGTTGGAAAGTTTACATCAAATAATTTTTGCATCTTTGATGTTAAGGATAAAAACCAAAGAATAATTGTGAGGGCTCATAAAATAGGGCAATTATATGCCTTTGGTGGAGTCCTCCTGAGCATAATAAAGAAAGGAGGCTTCTTTTATACAATTTGGCATAGACGATTTAGACACCCTAACTCAAGGTTGTTATCTTTATTTAAAGGGAAAAATATTATTGATGTTTCTCATTAGATAGCAAAACCTAAGTATTAGCTGCCAAATGGGTAAAAGTTGTAGACTACATTTAAAAAATAACAATAAAAACTTGGAATCTCCTATTAAAAGATACATTGAGATCTTTTAGGCTAACTCCTATAATTTCAAATCAAGGCTTTCGGTATTAAGCAATCTTTATTGACAATTTAACAAATTCACATAGATATACCTTTAAAGTGAAACTATAATTTCCTTGATTGCTTCATCAAGTGTTAAGAGCTTTGTTGAAAACTAATTTGATTGAAAGATCAAGATTTTCCAATGTGATGGGGTGGAGAGTTCAACTCCAACAGCTTCATTGATCATATTCAAATTTGTGGCATTGATTATGCATTTCTTGTTCGGGAAATACTCCCTAACAAAATGTGGTAGTAGAGTGAAAACATGAACAAATTGAGATTGGACTTACAGTCTCATTTCATACTAATATGCCTCTATCTTCCAAACACACCACACTTCAGCCAAAATATATGGAAATCCATTTTTATTCATGGAAAGCTCAGCACAATTGCCATATACTCAATCTGATCATGAGCAGATGAGAGAATTCTATATTGAGCTACCATTTAAGACACCATCTAATCATGTCATACTGTAACCACAAAATATGGAAAGTCAATCACCAATCATGGAAAGCTTAGAGTCAAGTCTTCAGCCATTCTCTTGGCCAGCTGTGCAAAGCACCCTCATTTTTGCAAGGCTATGCAGCTATTGCTACTAAAAGGCCTTTCTCATCTTCTCTAACTAAACCAAAGACTCTCAAATGAGCCTTGAAAGATCCACTCTGGGTAGAAGCTATGCAACATGACAGCTAGCGCCTAAACCTCTTAGAATTAACATTGTAGGCTCAAAGTGATGAGTTTATCGTATTAAAACTAAGAAGGATGCAACCATTGATCATATTAAGGTTCGCTTGGTCACAAAAGGATTCGCATAAATCTTTGGAATCAAGTATGATGAAACCTTCAATCCTATAGTTTGACTAACTATTATTTGGCTAATAATTGTTTTTCCCCTATCATTCAATTGGAAGAAAAGACAACTCCATGTCAAAAACACATTCTTACATGGAAACTTTAAGGAAACTGTCTGCATGGAGTAATTGTTAGGATTCATTGATTCCACCAAACAAAGACTATGTTGCTTACTTAAAAGATCGCTCTATGGACTAAGGTAAGCACCTCATGATTGGTTCAATTAACTCTCTCAATATCTACTTCAACTTGGCTTCCATTGTAGCAAATCCGATGCTTTACGCTTTGTCTATCGTCCTAATGAGATTACCACTGTCATTCTCATATATGTGGATGATGTTCTTCTTACAAGAAATAATGATGATTTTGTTGAAATTTTAATTGCAAAGCTTGGCTAAGATTTTGCAATCAAGGACCTTGGATCACTGTTCTATTTTCTTGGAGTGGAAGTAAAGCCTTTTGCCAGTAGTGTGTTCCTATACCTTAACAAAAGTACATGTATAATTTGCTTCACAAAACTTAAATACTTGAAAGTTCTACCCTTGCTACACCAATGATAATAAAAGATAAAGTTCATCCCTGTGATTCATAAACTGTAGATGCAACAATTTCTTACAGCAATGTAGGGGCTCTAATACCTGATCACCTTTATAGGGCCTGATATCATTTACGTAGTCAACAAAAGTTTCCCATTTTTTTTAGCAACTTTACTTTCATTCATCTAAAGCCAATAAAGTGTATCCTAAGATACCTAAATGACACAAAATTTTGGTATTCATTGTATTGCTCAAAATCCTACTACTCTTTGATTAGGTTGGTTGCCCTACCACATGAAGAAGTACCACTAGATTATGTGTACTACATTTCTTGGTGTTCAAAGAAATACACCATCATATCCCGATCTGGATTTGAAGTCAAATATTGATGCAAGGCCTCCACAACAGCTAAAATAACATGGCTAACCTTCCTTCTTTGTGACATTGGAGTTATATTAGTACAACCACCATAGTTGTTTTGACAACATTAGTGCACTTCATATGTCAGTTAACCTGATCTTTCATGTGCGATCAAAGCACATTAAGCTAAACTATCATTTCGAAAGGTAAAAAAGTTGTAATGGGCAATCTTATCACACGGTATGATGCATCCCTGTTGACATCTTTAGAAAGCCATTAGCCAAGGATACCTTCCAAGCATTCAAAAGCAAACTAGGTGTCCACGCTCAGGCTAGTTTGAGGGAGCATGTTGAGAATGACAATCCTACAAATCAATCCATAGACATCTCTGGTTAAGGAACATATCAAGTAGCATTTCAAGAGAATTAGGAGGAAAATCAATATGCACAAATCATGAGTCAACTATGCAATCCATCATCTAACAGTTAAGCACAAGTTACTGCTTATATATTTCTACCATTTTTTGGCTCATTATCCTTTCCTATAAAGCCTATGCTCAGTGTATATTATCCATACTGATAAATGGAATTAAGAATTGAATTGGCCTATCTTACTGTGAGAATTCACATAACTAACCCAGCATAATTCATCATCATATGGATTGGTTTGGTTTAGTGAGAGAGATTAATTTGGTTTGGTTCGGTTATAGATATTTCTCTAACTAATTATTTAGTTTGGATTGGTTAGAAGTAGAGTGAAAAATTGAATTAAAACGGTATTCTACCGTTGATCAAATGAATCCAAAATGTTCTTAACGATCAAGCAGTATGCATATCTGATGAATTATTAATATTTGTAGAACTAAGGTTGACCCTTTACAATCATCTAAGAATCGATCTAAGAGTTTAATTTTGGTATTATACTGAAGTGGTACCATATATAACATTAATATCCGCATGTATGCAAAACTGCTACTGTGATTCCATGATCTATTGAGAGTTAAAAAATCTAGACTATGTTTGATTTTCGAAATATTCTAAAGAAATAAAAAAATGCTTAGGGATCGAAAATGATTTTCATATTTAGTTATACTATGAAAAATATTAAAGAAAAAAATATAATTAAAATTAATTAAAAATTCATACATTTTCAAATTATTTAATCTTCACATTAAAGAGTTAAAATAAATTAAATGAGTTTGAAATAACACGTAAAAATGATTTACTGACTTAAATTTTTTTTTTTTTCACTTTTCTTTCATTCTACTTTATCTTTATATCTTCTCTCCCTTGCATTTTCCTTCAAATTTTCTAGGAACTGAACATAGCTCTAAACTCTCAATGGAAACACATGTATGAGATTTAAATACTGAATTAATTAATCAGAAATCAAGTCTGATAAAACTTTAAAAAAAAAAAAAAAAACTGAGAAGTGAATAGCACTACGCTCATTACAAGGTTAGGAATTAGTGTCATCAAGCATTCTATCTAAAATCAGTATTTTGCTTACAGTTTTTAAGGCAACTTCTTGTCATTTAATCTCTTTCTTCCTCTTCACTACTTTTAGGCTTGAGAGGGGCCTTCATTAGATTCCTCTGAAGGCTTCAAGAACCACCTATTGAGACGTTCTGATGCTTTTCTAACCTGTAAGAAGAAATGAGCGATTGTTATAAAATGATACATGACCCTTCAATCCATATCAAAATTGAATTCTTTCACATCAATTAATTTGATTCGAAGGCATCAAGGCATATGACAATATCGATGCGAAAACTGTAAGATATTAGTTACTATACAACTCCATTTCTCTTCTTTCATCTACCTGCTCATCCCAATCGGTTTTCCATATCATATAAGTTAGCAACATTCCTTGCACTACCACTCCACATATCATTCCACTCCACATTCCCTGTAAAAATCAAAGAAGAAATTATGCAAGTGATTTTTCATTGTCTATACATTGGGACACCTTAAATGCCCTCATGAGAGATATAAATACTTGGAACTAAGGAAACTCTCAAGCTAATTAGATGCAGTGTGGATTCCACCACTGCTAATCCATCAAATCGGCTTCTTACCTTGACTGAAAGATGGGCCACATAGCCAAGCAAAACTCCTAATGGAACCCCAATGATATAATAGCTACCAATATTTACATATGCAACCTTGCTCTGCCAACCAGACCCTATGGCCACCCCTGCTAGGAAGGAATTTTAAGATTAGAGAAACAGAAATTTGGGAAACTTTTTATGTGTGCATGAATATATGGTTTGATATTTACTTGACTATTAAGATGAAGCTCTTGACTTGATCCATCATGAATGTAAGCATCACGGAATAAGAACAAAATATTTTACACTCAAACGAAGAAGTACTTGCCTGAGAGTACAGGTTGAACACTATTAAGCAAGATTGAGAAAGCGAGAAGGACGGAGAGACTTGAAACAGTTTCTGCTACTTCTTCATTGCTTGTAAACAAATATCCAATATCATGACCAAAGACTAAACACAAAATCCAGAAGACTACTCCAATACAAATTGAAGTACTTAAGATGTATTTAATAGCAAATTTTGCAGCTTTAGAATTTCCTCTTCCCAGCTCATTTGATACCCGCACACTGCAAACACAAAGATAATTTTTTTTAGAAGGAAATAGGCTACTCCATTGCTAGAGGAAGCAGGTGTGTGGTGTTAATTGGTAATAGAAGACAAACCTAGTGGCACCCAGGAAGCCAAGGGTTAACATCATTTCCCATGTATTGATATTGAGACTGCAAAGTCATTAACTTAAATGTAATTCCTTCAAGAAAAAGTAATGTTGCATACATAAATAAGATCAAGAAATTGGTTAAAGCCTCACCAAATGGAGAAAGCAGATATGGAAACTGTTGCATTTTTCAGATATCCAGCCAATAATAGTAGAATAGCATAATACCACAACTGTAAGCTGTTGAAGATAAGGAAAAATATTGCAGATTAGCACTAAAAATGAATGAGATTTTTTGTTGTGCAAACAATGAGTTTCATATTGGAAAGTGCATTAGCACTTTCAATGCATATCGGTTCAAAATATTGCACAGGTGAATTTTGTAGTAGGTTCTAATCTTGTTTCCTATTATCTAATCTAGGTTATCAAAGTCATTGATCCAACAAGGTGGAAATTCGATATTAGATATATCCAGAACATATGTTTTCTCCCATGTCATGACAAGAATGTGCATGATCTACCTTTCCATCTCTATCACCTTTTAAAAATTATCTTTAGTATATTTATTGCTTGAAAATATGACCTTGTTTGTAGTACTCACTTGAGATCATCATCTTTATAAGAACATAATAGAAAATTTAGCAGCAAGAAGACCATTTTTTTCGGCAGTATTCACTTGAAATCATTACCAAATGAATGTATATTTCCTATCATTCTTATTTATAAGAACAAAGCATATATGTAGCAAGAGAGAAAAATATATTATAGCAAGTAAACTAAAATGTATGGTGATCAGTGGTTACCAAAGCATCACACCAGATGATATTGAGAGCTTTACCACAGGCAATAGGTCAGTGAAGGCTACAGTAGTGAATCCTCTCCATGTTTTAGGGCACCAACCTCCAAACACATACACAAATGCTCCAATGACCATTGACCAACTAGATATGTTCAATGCAACCATTGCTCCAGGAATCTCAAACTTTAATACAATCACAAAGAGCCAAGACAAGAACACATGAAGCACAAATGAGAAAGTAGATAGCCATCCCACAATCATGTTCTTGAGCTGAGCTTGCAAATACATTTGGATGCTCCTGCTAAAAACCATATAGTAGAGATAGGGAAGGAACCATAGAGAAATATTTTCAGTAGCTATAGCTATGTCCTCTTCCTGACCAAGTAATTTGAATATGGGAGCTGAAAAGATGAAGAGAGGAGTCAAAATTGTTGCAGTAGTAGCATCAACAATCCATGAGCGTTGCAAGTATATTCCTAACATATGATACTGCTTTGCTCCAAATGCTTGGCCACAAAGAGTTTCGGTTGCACTAGACATGCCCACCTATAATAAAAAAGAAGAATGAATGAATGAATGAAATAAAAGGTATTCTATTAGGAACTCACGCGCAACATAACACAATAGGTCAATGTGCAATCATGGGAAAGAGTAGTATAATTAAGCTCCACACAATTCAATAATTTCATACTTAGAGAGTAAGCCACCACTAAATGGCTCCTATAGCCAGCAACTCCTCATTCCTTGAGTGACAAATTCAATTGAAGTTGAACAAAACTTCAACTTCTCTACTACTTCTCATTATCATATTAGTTTTGATTTTGACATACTTAAATCTTCTCAAGAACCAAAACTCTACCTTCTAAAACTGGTTGTATGTAATGATATCGAATCTATTTATGCTTTCTCTTGGTATGATAAACAAGATTCTTTGCTAAGTGAACAACACTCTAATTATTACAATATAAAGTGTGTGAGTGTTTAGCTAGGTTGGCAATTTCAGAAAAAATTTCTAAGTGTCCCCTAACTCGTTTTACCAATCCCTCTTCGGACTACTTGACCTTTGAAGATTAAGATTTTGCTAAGAGGCCAAGGTATGTAGCTGAGTGTGTGGTGATTAAATGTGAATCAACCCTGTTTTTTTTTTTCATCTTTAAATGAGTTAAGAAAGTTGGGAGAAATATTTTTGGTGCAAGGCTTTTGTTCCCCTGTTTTTGGATCGATCCAGGTGCAAGGGCAGATCGATCCAACTAACATGTTTTTAATATGAATTTTCAGCCATTGAATTAAGGGCTTTTATTCTCATTTAAAATCAAATTTCTCCCATTTCTAGAGGTGGTGGCTGCAGCAGCTGTGAGAAAGTCTTTCTTTCCTCACCATTTTAAGGGTGTTTGCCTACGAAGAAAATTCATCCAAGTTTTCCAAGAATTTTTTTTTAATAGATTTTATGAAAATGAACATGGGTTGATTTATAAAACATTCATCTCTGATTCTCTTGGTTTTGCTCAAAAACCCATTTTCTTCTTGTGCGAATTCAAGAAGAGACCATGATTGAGCTTGGTGCGAAATCCAAGTGTGCTCTGGAAGAAGAAGGTCAGAAGTTGAAAATGAAGGTACTAGTCAAGTAATCCGGGAAGGATTGGTTGACTTGAGTTAGGTAAAACCTTATATTCGGTTTTTATTCTTCATAGTGGATATTTTCAATCGGTTTTAGACCTTTGGTTTTTTATCTTTTCAGAGATTTTTCACGTAAATTTATGGTATCTCATTATCTCTCTTTCTCTTCTTAGCATAAGTTTTTAGTTTCAGCAATTTATTATAATTTTGATTGTCTACTATTTGATTGAATGATGAAAATAAATGGCTATGAATCATCTTTGAAATTGTTTCTGATTGTTGATCATTGACATTTTGAGGTATATTGATCTCATTTTTATCATAATTTAGTTTAAGTTGATTTGAGTTTGAGAGTGTTGGATCATGTGCATATGAACTGCATTTTAATATTAATTATTTGCATTCATATATGCATGTGATTTATAATTTATGTTTTTGAGACTGTGTGAAGAGAATAAAAACATTCAAAAAGTTTTAAGGTTTGCTAATTGATGTTGAGATTTTGTTTAATTGGTCAAAACACCTATTCACCCTCCCCCCTCCCCCTCTCTAGGTGTATTCCACTATTGAGATTCACATTTTCAATTGGTATAAGAGCAGGTTTTTAAAAACAAAAATCATTTTTGATCCTTGAATCTCAATTATGAAACCTCATTAATGGTAGCTTCCATTGGGAGACCACCATTCTTAACTGGAAAAAAATATTCTCATTGGAAAGTGAGAATGCAATATTTTCTCAAAATGTAAAGTGAAAAAATTTGAAATGCTGTTGAATTTGGTTGGTCTCCACCTAAGGTGTTGGATAGAGAAGGTAGACCAACTAATGTTATCAAGCCTAAGTTGGAATGCGATAGAGGTGATAATGAAGCTAGTGAGAACAATGTTAGATCCATGTATCTCATCTTTAATGTCATTAGCATAGATGAATTTCATAGGATAGCCACATGTACTTCGGCTAAGGAGGTTTAGGATATCATCGAAGTGACTTATGAAGGAACTAATGTCGTGAAACTGCCCAAACTTCAAATGTTGACCTCTAAGTTTGAGACAATTAGGATGGAAGATCATGAGAACTTTGGAGAGTTTCATGCAAAATTGATGGACATTGTGAATTCTAGCTTTAATCTAGGTGAGTCCATTCCTAACTCCAAAGTGGTTAGAAAAATTCTAAGATATCTTCCGAAGAGATTTAGAGTAAAAGTCACCGCCATTGAAGAGTCCAAGGATCTGGATTCCTTGAAAGTAGATGAACTTTTCGGTTCACTCCAAACCTTTGAAATGACTCTTAGATCACCTAGTAAATCAAAGGACATTGCCTTGAATGCCATTAAAGAGAAGTCCTTAGGTTTCAAAGGTGAGGGTGATGAGAAAATGTTGGATGGAGAAGTTGCTAGATTTGCTAGAAAATTCAAAAAATACATGAAGTTCAGGAAATATAAGAAGAAGTCCAAGGAAGATGCTAAAACATGGAACAATTCAATGGGAAAAATCAAATGTAAAAGATAAAAAGAAAGACAAGAGTGTTAAAAAGGACCTTGAAGTTGAGTGCTTCAAGTGTGGGGGAAATGAGCACTATGCCACCGAATGTTCCTCAAAGCAAAAAGGAAAGAAAGCCATACAAGTCACTTGGAGTGACATAGAATCATATCAATCAAGTGAAAGAAAATCCAATGCAAGTGATGAATGCGCTAATTTCAAAGCCTTTATGGCAAGTGTCATTGAGGAACCACTCAAGAAAAAGGTTCTTAGTGAGTCTTGTGAGTCAAGTGACTCCGATGGTGATGAGATGAGTTTTGACTTTGCATATGAGACTTTGTATAAGGAGTGCTTAAGTCTCAAACAGGAACAAGTTGAGTGGAAGTGATTACTACTCAAAAAGTACTCTTTTATAGCTTGAAACTGACTGTTTTAAATACTTTTGAGTAGTAGTTAATACCTTTTAACTCAATTAACACATTAAGGAACCTAGCAAGGGTTACTAATAAGTTTTTGACAAGTTTTGGTGTTTTTGGTAGCTATTTGATCATTGAAACAAGCCAAGAATGAGGGAGAATTTTGTGAAATCCATGGCAATACAAGTTGAAGCTCAAATACATGAAGAATCCAAGCTTTGGAGCACTTCATAGCCATTTTCCAAGCCAATCAAAGATGCAAGGAAGAAAACCAGAGGAAAAAATCCAACTACTAGCATTTTCGCATGGCTGTGCGAAATTTCGCACACCATGCGAAACCACTTGAGGCAGCCAAAGGATTTCGCACACCATGCCAAATTTCGCATGGTATGTGAAATCTTCCTGTGCACCGACTCCGTTAGATTTTTATCTTCAGATATTTTGTGTAATTTCCTAGTTTCTCCTTGTGACCAACCTAGATATTTTCTTTTATATCTTTTTATATATCTTTTAGGTAGCTTATATATAAGGGGAGAGATAGAGAGAGAGAGAATGAATGTTTTTCATTAAACACTTGTAAAATTCCCGTAGTAAGAAATATACAGAGCTTTTGCTCTGTCTTTCCTTCTCATTTTGTTTTCACTTTTCTTTCTAGCCAAACAACCTCTGAGGATGATTTCTCAAGGGATGAGTGGCTATGTTTTACGTTTCTTGGAGTGAGGGAAGCTAGGTGAAGGATCTGAATGCAAAGATAGAAGTTGTCCTTACTTTAAATGAAAGTAGTTGTTCACCATTAATGGTTTTTATTTTAAGGTTTAGTTTTAAATCCCTTAAAAGCACCTTGAATGGCCAATACTTGGTAAGCTTTTCGGATTCCATGGATGCTTATTGTTAGATCCATGGATGTCTATTAGTTATCATTTACGAGCCATTGGAAGGTGGTTCAAGGTAAGAATCTTTAGTGTTTGAATCCATTAATGGGAAGCAACTATCATTTTCCATGAAACCTTTGGATCAAATCTTAATTGCTAAATATAAAACCAGTTCGGGAGATAACCATCCTTTATGTTATTATCCCCAACGCGAGGAGAAGATCCGGAATCTCCCCCTTTGCCTAAGGAACTCGATCCTAGTGACCTAAAGCTCCAAGAGACCTTTTCTTTGTAGTTAATTTCACTTATTGTTTTTGCTTAACTTAAAATCAATCTTTGCAACCACAATTCCATTTTCATAAGAAAAAACATCATTTTATTTCCTTCATTAAGTCAATTGTACGATGAAAACCCATCACTGTGGAAGATCCTAGAGCCACTATACTTTATTAGTTATGCTACCCTAGTGTGAGGTGATTTAGGTTTTATAAATTTTGTTGATTACACCTGTTTGATCCAGAATCAAATGGCATGACTACAATGGGGACGAATTAGGAAGACTTCTAAAAAAGTTTAATCAATGAGATTAAAACCTTAAAGAGAGAAAAAAAAAAGTCAAATATGATTAGCATTGGAGAAATCTTGTATGTGGAAGGATTGAAAGCTAACTTGATTAGCATTAGTCAAATATGTGACAAGAAGTTCAATGTTCAATATTCACAAAATTTATATAAAGTGTTTGATTTGAATGGAAATTGTGTGATGATTGGTTTGAGAACTTTAGATAATTGTTATGTTGTTTGTCAAAATCCTTCTATCTCTTCTTCTTCTTACCTTGTGTGTGGTAGTTCAAAAGTTGAATCAATCGATTTGTGGCACCGTAGGTTGGGTCATCTAAACTACCATGACTTGATGAAGGTTGCTAATAATGAAGTCATCAAAGGGATTCCTAAGATTGGAAAACCCTCTAATCCTATTTGTGGTACTTGTCAAAAGGGAAAACAAACTAAGAGTACACATAGGAGAGTTGATGAAATTTTGACCTTTAAACCTTTAGAACTCTTACACATGGACCTAATGAGAACAATGAGAACTGAGAGTTTAGTTTGCAAGAAATACATTTTGGTGATGGTTGATGACTATTCTAGGTATGCATGGGTTTGGTGCGAATTCAAGAAAAGACCATGATTGAGTTTGGTGCGAACTCCAAGTGTGCTTTAGAAGAAGAAGGTCAGAAGTTGAAAATGAAGGTACTAGTCAAGTAGTCCGGGAAGGATTGGTTTACTTGAGTTAGGTAAAATCTTATATTCGGTTTTTATTCCTCATAGTGGATGTTTTCAATCAGTTGTAGGCCCTTGGTTTTTTATCTCTTCAGAGATTTTTCACGTAAATTTATGGTATCTCATTATCTCTCTTTCTCTTCTTAACATAAGTTTTTAGTTTCAGCAATTTATTATAATTTTGATTGTCTATTATTTGATTGAATGATGAAAATAAATGGCTATGACTCATCTTTGAAATTGTTTCTAATTGTTGATCATTGACATTTTGAGGTATATTGATCTCGTTTTTATCATAATTTAATTTAAGTTGATTTGAGTTTGAGAGTGTTGGATCATGTGCATATGAACTACATTTTAATATTATTTGCATTCATATATGCATGTGATTTATAATTTTTGTTTCTGAGACTGTGTGAAGAGAAGAAAAACATTCAAAAAGTTTTAAGGTTTGCTAATTTACGTTGAGATTTTGTTTAATTGGTCAAAACACCTATTCACCCTCCTCCCTCCCCCTCTCTAGGTGTATTCCACTATTGAGATTCACATTTTCAATTGGTATCAAAGCAGGTTTTTAAAAGCAAAAATCATTTTTGATCCTTGAATCTCAATTATGAAACCTCATTAAGGGTAGCTTTCATTGGGAGACCACCATTCTTAACTGGAAAAAAAAATATTCTCATTGGAAAGCGAGAATGCAATATTTTCTCAAAATGTAAAGTGAAAAAATTTGGAATGTTGTTGAATTTGGTTGGTCTCCACCTAAGGTGTTGGATAGAGAAGGTAGACCAACTAGTATTATCAAGCCTAAGTTGGAATGCAATAGAGGTGATAATGAAGCTAGTGAGAACAATGCTAGATCCATGTATCCCATCTTTAATGTCATTAGCATAGATGAATTCCGTAGGATAGCCACATGTACTTCGGCTAAGGAGGCTTGGGATATCATCGAAGTGACTTATGAAGGAACTAATGTCGTGAAACTGCCCAAACTTCAAATGTTGACCTCTAGGTTTGAGACAATTATGATGGAAGATCATGAGAACTTTGAAGAGTTTCATGCAAAATTGATGGACATTGTGAATTCTAGCTTTAATCTAGGTGAGTCCATTCCTAACTCCAAAGTGGTTAGAAAAATTCTAAGATATCTTCTGAAGAGACTTAGAGCAAAAGTCACCGCCATTGAAGAGTCCAAGGATCTGGATTCCTTGAAAGTAGATGAACTTTTCGGTTCACTCCAAACCTTTGAAATGACTCTTAGATCACCTAGTAAATCAAAGGGCATTGCCTTGAATGCCATTAAAGAGGAGTCCTTAGGTTTCAAAGGTGAGGGTGATGAGAAAATGTTGGATAGAGAAGTTGCTAGATTTGCTAGAAAAAATAAAAAAAAAATACATGAAGTTCAGGAAATATAAGAAGAAGTCCAAGGAAGATGCTAAAACATGGAACAATTCAATGGGAAAATCAAATGTAAAAGATAAAAAGAAAGACAAGAGTGTTAAAAAGGACCTTGAGGTTGAGTGCTTCAAGTGTGGGGGAAAGAGGCACTATGCCACCGAATGTTCCTCAAAGCAAAAAGGAAAGAAAGCCACACAAGTCATGACACAGAATCATGTCAATCAAGTGAAAGAAAATCTAATGCAAGTGATGAATATGCTAATTTCAAAGGCTTTGTGGCAAGTGTCATTGAGGAACCACTCAAGAAAGAGGTTCTTAGTGAGTCTTGTGAGTCAAGTGACCGATGGTGATGAGATGAGTTTTGACTTTGAATATGAGACTTGGTATAAGGAGTGCTTATGTCTCAAATAGGAACAAGTTGAGTGGAAGGCTTCTAAAAATAGTTTAATCAATGAGATTAAAACCTTAAAGATAGAAAAAAAGTCTTTGCTTGATAAGATTTTCTTTCTTGAGAATTAACACTTTGACATAAAGAAAATGTGTGATGAATTGAAGAGTGAAAATCAAGTGTTTAAGAATGAGTTGAGTCTTAGGAAAAATGAGTCACACCTTAGCTCTAAAAGACTAAGTGATTTGATCAATTTAGGAAGAAAATGATTTGACAAAAGAGGATTAGGTTTTGTTGATGAAACTACCACTCCTAATAGTGGTAAAACAATTTTTGTCAAGCCTTGTGAAGGAGTGTTCCCTAAGAAAACTCTCTCTAAACTGAAACTTCATTGCACTCATTGCACTAAAATGGGACACACCATTGATAGATGTTATGCTAGGATGTTTGAGAGTTTTCAAAGAAAGTTGACCAACCTAATGAATGAATCATTCACTTTGAGAAATAGGTTGTTACAAGGAGGCAAGAGAGTGTTCAAGAGGGATTCAAATGTCCCTCATCATAGTGGTTTCCAAGAAAGCATTTCCAATTGAATGACCGAAGTCACAAATCTATGTGGATGACATAGTTTTTGGGTCTATCTCCAGTGAGTGTGCTTTAGATTTTTCCAAAGAGATGAAAAGTGAGTTTGAAATGAGCATGGTAGGGGAATTGACCTACTTTCTTGGTTTCCAAGTGAAACAACTCAAGAATGGGATTTTCTTATCCCAATCCAATTATGCTAGGGAACTTGGTAAGAAGTTTGGACTTGAGTCGGCCAAACACTTTAGGACACCAATGCCTACCAATCTAAAGCTAAGTAAGGATGAATTTGGAAAAGGAGTAGAGGAAACATTGTATAGGAGCATGATTGGTAGCCTCTTATACTTCATTGCTAGTAGACCGAACGTAGCTTTTAGTGTTGGAGCGTGTGCTAGGTATCAAGCATGTCCTAAGTAATCTCATTTCATAGCTTTTAAGCCCGTTATTAGGTACAT
This sequence comes from Vitis riparia, assembly GCF_004353265.1. Taxonomy (NCBI): domain Eukaryota; kingdom Viridiplantae; phylum Streptophyta; class Magnoliopsida; order Vitales; family Vitaceae; genus Vitis; species Vitis riparia. The sequence continues at coordinate 1,745,013 of NC_048438.1, read as the reverse complement.
TGCTGGTATTTTATAGCTAGGCCTTTGGTATTCATTTGACACTCATTCTGATGTAGCTTGTTACACTAATGTTGATTGGTCTTGAAATGTGGATGATAGGAAAAACACTTCAAGTGGTTGTTTTCATATAGGAAATTGCTTGGTTGCTTGGATTAGTAAGAAACAAAACTCTATTTCACTCTCAATAGTTGAAGTTGTATACATTATTGTCGGAAGTTGTTGCTCTCAACTTCTATAGATCAAGCAAATGTTGAAAAACTATGGAATTGACCAATGAACCATGATTGTGTTTTGTGACAATACTAGTGCCATCAACATCTCCAAGAACCCTATTTTTCACTCTAGAACAAAACACATTGACATTAGACATCACTTTATTGTGATTTAGTTGAAGACAAAATTGTTTCCTTGGAATATGTTCCAATAGAGAGTCAAATTGTTGATATTCTCACTAAACCTTTGGATGTGTCTAGGTTTGAATCGCTTAGAAGATCCATAGGCTTATGTACACTCAACTAACTTCCTCTAGAACTTATCTTGGACATCTTCTTGCATATCTTTGAGTCCTAGTTGTGTTCCCAAGTTCCTAAATGTCATCAAGTTGATGTTCTTTATGTTTTGGTTCAATATTTTCTCCATTTTTCATAAATTTTCAAAAATTGCTAAATTCATGAGAGTGACATGCTTATTCTTTTCTTTAAAAGTTAGATTGACTCTTAATGATCTTAAAAGCTTCAAGATGTCTTTATCTACATGGCTTGATTGATAAACATGATATGGAATCCTTGCTATTTTTATTTGATTAGATAAACCACAAAAGGTTAGCTTCATTTCTTTTAAGTGAGTAAAAGCTCATGGTTGAACCTTGTGATTGCATAAATGGTGAATAATGCTCTTTAAAGTCTAAATGTAAACTTATACCTATTTAATGAGCATTAAAGAGTGAGAAAAGTCACCCGGAAATTCCTTGAGTGGTTGAGATGATCATTCCTTGATTGTTTGCCCTCTCTTTGAAATTAAGTATAAAAAAAATGGAAAAGAAAATAAAAGAAAGAAATATGAAGTTTCTCGGAATGGTTATGGCTCATTGGCAATGTTTCAAGAATTAAAAAGCCTTCATTGCAATAGTAGGATATATCTTATGTTGTTACATTGTAAAGGCATCCTTAGAGATCCTCAAGTCAAAAAAAAAAAAAAAAATAGATCTTAAGGGTAAAGTCTATATCTTTGTATTTCTTTTAATGCTAAATGTGAAAAGAAAATGAGGTATGAACTTTGTTAAAGGGGTGTAAATGGGTCGAGTTAAATAGAAATCCAGCCAAGAGAGGTGCAAATTGACTTCTTGGAATATTATCTTGAAAATGATTTTTGCCTCATGGATAGATATATGTTCATAAGTGGAAAGAAATTAACATTCTCACTGTTTTATAGTGTCATGAGTAAGTCTTCTTTGAGCTTAAGTTTACTTGTTAGAGTGTTGATAATCATTTGTTTTTTACTAATTCATTTGATAAATTTGAAAGGTTCTTCAATCTCTATGTTTATTAATTTTGTCTATTGTTAAGTTCTTTGAAGCATTTTTGTTCAATATGAATCAATTCTAACTCATTGATTGAAAGATAAGTATGTCATCCTATTGTATATCAACTTTGGTGGATCAATTTTCAATTTTTGGAAAGCTTGTTGGTGTGTTTCTTATGATTTTTCGTCAGTTTTTGCCTAAGTCGTTTTTCAATAGGGTGTCGATTGATTTACTAAATTTGTGGATCGATCCACTATGTGCACAATCTTGTGACCGAGAGCCCTTGAACAAATCCTGGATCGATCCACCAAGATTGATACCATTTATTCCTTATTTTTCACACACTTAGCCTTTTTTTCTTTCAAATTTGGCATGTTCAAACCTATGTGATTGTGTATAACTAAGAGCTCACGATTGAAAGCTTGATCGATCCACCAAGATCGATACCACTTATGCATTTGTGAAAAATTCAATTTTTGTCCCTAACTGATTATACTCATATGGTTTAAAGGTGAAAAAGTCAAAATCCCCAAAATTGCATTTTTTTTTTCTTTCATTTCTCTAAAAAGCCCTAAGTCATTTCTTCTAGAGAAGATATCATTCATTTTTGCACATCCTCTCTAGCTATCACCACTAGTTCTTCATTCCGATCACTTTTGGCAAAAATATCATTGTCGAAGCTCTCTGCCATTTCTGTTCAACACAACTCATCACTCTAGTTTTTATGCTTTTCTATGTCGAGTGTCATCGGATCTCCTTTCCGGCCATTGCCAGCTTTTCTTTTTCAGTCATTTCCATCGGAATCTTCTTAAGTTAATAGCAGTTTGCACAGCTAGCACACTATGCTCCTTATCTTGTTGGTGGTGTTTTCTTTTTGCCATTTTCGATCTTTTTCGCTAGAATTATCTCACAACACGTCATTTCCATCATTTGCACAACACATCTTTTTCACCTTTTGTTGCCAAACTGTGCGTCTCACTTGCGGTTAGCATCTTTTCAGCGTCCTGCCACAGGATTACATCCTATTGTCACAGCCAAAAATCGCAATCTACCCTTGAGACCATTGTTCAAAACAACACGTTCAATCTAACTACTTTCATCAGCCTGTGTTCCGGCATTTGTTGTCAGTTGGTGCTCCATCTGTTGTTGCTGACACCATTTTTGTGTGTTCTTCTTCTTGTGGTTGTGTCTTTTCCGTTACAGGATCTTTTTTTTTTTGGCAACCACTACTTCTCTGTATACAGGTTTGTCATCCTCCACTAGTCTTGTGTGTCTATATTAGGTTTCTACTCAAGCTTTCCAGCAAGGGTTTGAATGGGCATCGGGTCTTCCTACTCTACTGGTCTTTAGAGTACGTGTTTTCAAAACTATACCTCTGAAAGGTCGTGGAAACAAGGCCCTAGTTAAAGGGTCATCCTCTAAGACCCCAAAAGGTGCTCGAGATGAGAATTTACCCATCAATCCACCAATTCAGACTCCTAGTATCCCTAAGGCTCCTGCGAAAACTTCCATAGATAGGATTCCTTTCAATGCTTTCTTGGAACAATTATGTAGAGACTTATACACTAAGGTTTATCATCAGAGGTCTCTTGTTGTTAAGAAACGACTTCATCTAAAATCATTTCTTGACACACCAATTCCAACACTGTTTGTAGAACTAGGTTGGATTCATCTTGCAGGCTTCACTAGGACTGTGTGTGCTCCTATTGTTCGAATGTTTTATTCGACTTGGATGAGTCCTACCTAAAGTCAAATTTCTTTGGAATTGTTGTTAAAGTCACTCCAAAGGTGATTACTGAAGTCTTAGGCATCCTATTGGTTGAAGCACCCTTTATGAGTGAATTGGAATTCACCTCTTAGCTATTGGATAGAGTGTCTATTGACTTATGGCGAGAGGTTTGAGTTCAGCTAGTCTCAATTGTACACATTAGTAGCATATCTCATATTGCATAGGTGTTGGCGACCTTTCTGACATTCTCTGTTTATCCATCTTCTTATCGAGCAGATATTTGTAAGAAGGGTTGCATTATCTTGTCCTGTATTCTTCATTAGGAACCCATCAACCTAGTATCTTGCATCTTAGATGAGATGATTGGTCAAGGAGATCCTTTCGTGTCTAAAAAGAAGGTTCTTTCCTTTAGCATTTTAATCACAAAAATTTGCCAAAGAGTTGGGTGGAATTTCTTGTACATTCTTCATTTCTCAAACCAATGGGTCCCATTGATACCTCATCTTGGAATTGAAGTCGGAGACGGATTGAGGGTGCCCTTAGTTCTAAGAAGAATGTGTGTCATCGTAGAGCTAAGATCCAAATTGGTGAAGGTGACTCAGATTCAAGTGTCTAAACTCAACTTTGTGCTAAGTTTGATGCATTGGATGAGAAAATTTCTATACAACCCACCTTGTTGTATGAATAGATTTCTCAACTCCAATCTCATATGGAGAGAGACTTCTCACTAATTGATGGACAAATGCTATGCAACATGGATCAATTGCAAGATCTTGAAGACTTTGTCCACAAGCTTCTAACTTAGCCGTGTAGCTGCTAGTTATCTTTTTGGACAACTTCCTTTTGATATCATGTTCAGTTTGCTAGTTTTATATACTTTGCTTGTTTTGGACAACTCTTAAGTGATCTTTGTCTCCTTTTGGGACAAATAATGGAAGACATTTTACATTTTACGTGGATATTGTTATAACATGTAGTTGATCATGATAGTTTCTTTGTGTTTTGTTGCTTTAGATATTTGATATGTTGATCATGATCACCTTTTTTTTGTATATATCTATGGATATTTGACATGGTTTTGAACTCATGAATGCATATTGACTATCTTTAGACAAGTGATTTTTGTGGATATATGTGGATATTTCTATGTCAATTCATTTGAAACTTGTGAAAGTGTCTTGGTAATATGTATAGGTGCTATTAATGTTTTTCTTGAGATTCATTTGTAGGTATTATAGTAGCTTTGGTAAGATTTTGAGTGTATGAGTGGTCTTGTATGAGAGTTGGGTGGGGTTTACTTACTTGCACTCATTCGTGTTGTAAAGGTTTTTGTCCTAAAATTGCCAAATTAAGAGATTATGAGTGTTTATATAGGTTGGCAATTCCGGACAAAATTCCTAAGTGTCCCCTAACTAGGGTTTACCAATCCCTTTTTGGACTACTTGACCTTTGAAGATTAAGACTTTGCTAAGAGGCCAAGGTATGTAACCGAGTGTGTGGTGATTGAATATAAATCAATCCAGATTTTTTTTTTTCATCTTTAAATGTGTTAAGAAAACTGGGAGAAATATTTTTGGTGTAAGGCTTTTGTTCCCTTGTTTCTAAATCGATCCAGGTGCAGGGACAGATCGATCTAGCTAACTTATTTTTAATATCCATTTTCAGCCCATGGATTAAGGTTTTCATTCTCATTTAAAATCAAATTTCTCCAATTTCTAGAGGTGGTGACTACAACAGCCGTGAAAGAGTCTTTCTTTCCTCACCATTTTAAGGGTATTTACCTACAAAGAAAATCCATCCAATTTTCTTAAGAATTTTTTTTAAATGGATTTTTTGAAAATGAACATGGGTTGATTTCTGAAACATTCATCTCTCATTCTCTTAGTTTTGTGCAAAAATCCATTTTTTTTCTTTTGTGAATTCAAGAAGATGTCGAGATCGAACTTGGTGTAGACTCCAAGTGTGCTTTGGAAGAAGAAGGTGAGAAGCTGAAAGTGAAGGTACTAGTCTAGTAGTCCGGGAAGAATTGGTTGACTTGAGCTAGGTAAAACCTTGTATTCGGTTTTTATTCTTCATATTGGATATTTTCGATCAGTAGTAAGCCCGTGGTTTTTTATCTTTTCGAAGATTTTCCACATAAATTTATGGTGTCTCATTGTCTCTCTTTCTCTTCTTAACATTAGTTTTTGGTTTCACCAATTTATTATAATTTTGATTTTCTACTATTTGATCAAATGATGAAGAGAAATGGCTATGAACCATCATTGAAGTTGTTTCTAATTGTTGATCATTGACATTTTGAGGTATATTGATCTTGTTTTAATCATTTTAAGTTGATTTGAGTGTGGGAGTGCTAGATCATGTGCATGTGAACTACATTTTAATATTGTTGGGAAGTGTTGTTGCATTCATATATGCATGTGATTTATAATTTGTATTTTTGAGACTGTGTGAAGAAAATAAAAACATTCAAAAAGTTTTAAGGTTTGCTCATTTGAGTTGAGATTTTGTTTAATTAGTCAAAACACCTATTCACCCACCTCTCCTTCACCCCTATTTCTCGGTGTATTCCACTACTGTTGAGATTCACCTTTTCAAAGTGTTTTTCCCATCTTTTTGACATGACTCCTCCAAGAAACTTTTTAACCATACTAATTCCTACTAGTTTCAATCACAATAACATATTCTTCCTCAATAGTATAGAGAGTAATAATCTTTTGTAGCTTTAAGATCTAACTAACTACTATACCATAAATCATGTATACATACCCAGTATTACTCTTCATGCTATCATTATCACTAACTATATCAACATTAACTTAGCATTGTAGACCCAAGTCCAATTTCCTGAAATATAGGGCTAAATCTATAGTACCTCATAAATACTTGAGAATCCATACAATTATCAACCATTGCTCCCTTAGGCTCTTAACTATTTGGTAGTGATATCTAAAGAATTTTGAGCTCAAACTTCATCTTCGAAATTGATTTCAATTGAGGATAATTGATTAACAATCATGTTAAATTCATTTAGATATTTTGCCATTAGCACATTCTCCCATCTTCAAATTTAATAATTTTTTCAAGAGATGTACCTTGTTATTTGCAAAAGGCTTCTCATAAATGTTAGACAAGACCTCCATTAGCCCCTTGTAATTTTCTCTTTCACCATATTAATTGCCATGTTCTTTGATAGTGTCAATCAAATGACTCCAAACACTTGTTTATCAATGAGACTCTAATTTGTGCTCGACATTGATTCCAAGAATAAGGGATGCAACTTTTTACTAAAGACAATTTTTTATTTGCATTCTCCAAAATCTAAAATCCATACCATTGAACTTGTCAATATTAGGCCTAGATCCATCTTCTCCGACCATTACTCTTAGTTAAATGTGGCGTTGATACCATTTCTTAAGAGAAAGTCCCTATTTATAAAACAAACAAACAAACAAACACATGATTAATAGTGGTTAACCCTATAGATAGAGCAAACACGTGATTTATAGTGGTTAGCCCTCAATGTGAGAACTATGTCCACTCTGTCACTATAGATTTTCCATTATGATCAGAAAGAAAAATATAAGATGATCTCAGGCCTTACAACTAATTGTCTCTTCTCTATTTTTCCTCTTATAGAAAAATGGTTGCCTTAATAATCCTTATATAATGTGAAAATTATAGTAGATTAATACATGCGTTGAATACCTAAAATACCTCTTAAAACTCAACATACATGCAATGAATTGCAATAGGCATGTAACATAGTGCAACAGGTCAATTTGTGGTCATGGGGAAGGGTGTACAATATAATTAGGCTACATAACTCAACAAAAGGGTCATGGTAGATGGTATCAAAGTGAATTCCTAGTTGGAACTATGTAGAGTTTAGTATCTTATGAGCAATGAGATGAATGATCATGTCATGCCCATATGAGATGGTGGATATTATGTCACAAATCGCTTACGAGGAAGAAATTGCTAGAATACGTACATATGAGTCTTCTAGATTTAAAGTTGTAATAGTAGGTCACAAAGCAAACATATTGTCTTTATGGAACAATAAGGTGTGAAACTAGAAGATTTAACCATCAAGAATTTAGGTTATTTAATCCGTTAATTTTATGCTATTTACCATGAGGTTATCATCAAAGCTATAGTAAATCCTTTTAATTAAGATTGTACTAAATTCAATTGTACACAATAAAAACGAAAAGGACATAATTGTGAAATTTGCCTAGGTCATTTTCTTACTAATGCTACTAATATACCCTATGTCTTAGTCCCTCACACAAAACCGTTTCAAGTCATTCCCTCCAATGTTCAAACTTCATCAAATTTCATTCATCCTTACATATTTACCTTTAAGAATAAACTCCATAAGAAAAACTCAGAAACAAGATGGCTACTTCATTACAATTTAGAAAGCAAAAAAGATTTTTTTTTTTTAAGAAAAAAAAAATAGCTAGATAGATGATAAACTAATGAAATAATCGTTTCATCAACTCTGACTCTTTTTATCGAATTTCCACCATTTAGTATACTTATAAATAAGTCAAGTTAATAAGAAAACGAGCATATATACAAAATTTATAAGGAATTTTATGATATTTGGAACAATAGGACAAAATATAAAATAGGAATAATAAGCTACCAGCATGCGACTACGCTACAATAAAAATAAGTACATAGAGTATTTGAAAGAGCTTACCAATATCCCATTTACAAAGCGTATAAGGATGGTTTGTACAAGTGCATATGCCGCGAGATCAAGCTGACTAATACGACCAATAAATACTTGTGTCACAACCAGTGTTCCAAATGATGTTACCCTAAACAATATAGAAGGAAATGCAATCCTCCATGTCATCTTTGATTCTTCCCAAATTTTTGCCCTCAAATCTCTTTCGCCTTCTGCTTCTGAACCAAGAAGCCTTTCTTCTATATTGTTATCCATAATCCTAATTCATAAGAACATGAAAAGAAGAAAGAGAATCAAATTGAATTGAGCTTCAAAATTCTATAATAACTTTATAAGTTCAAGTGTGGAGAAAGAGAATCAAACTAAGTTTGATACTACATTAAACAACCAATTTTATCAAAAACTTAAGTTTGCAAAATTTGGATTCAATATGCATATTATGTCCTATAACACAAACTTGGTGACTATTTATTCAACAAGCTGCATTGACCATGGCTATCATTAATAATAATAAAAATAATAATAAAGATATTGAAAACATTTTCTTTCATTAATTAGTAGTGACAAGGATGAAAACATCAATAATCACGGATATATTAGTCATTGGATTTTACGAATATATCGAAAAATATTGGTGAATATTTTTACTAAAAAAATCGATGAGACAAAAATTGATCAAAACTCGTGAAAATGCTTGAAAAAATTCAAAAATAATAAAATAAATAAGAATACACATACACACACACATATATATATATATATATATATATATATATATATATATATATATTGTAACATTAGGCAATAATATACTAATTTAAGAACACATTAATATTAAAAGATAATTAAAATTAATTTATTTATAATAATATTTTAATTAATTTATAATATATATATATATATATAATATTATAATGTATAAAAGATATGTACATGTATATAAAAATAATTCTATATACATTTAAAACAATAATCCATATATGGTTCAATGGCATTGCCTTCCCATGACAAACTTGTGCACTTGGGTTAGTTTAAGATTGTAAACAAAAGCTGGCCCGCATCGACAACTTAAGAGAATAAAATTGCCTATTCATAGATGGTGCCTCCCTCTACTGCCACTGTTAGGTGAGGCGTGGCCATGTGTGAGGCTGCTGAGGCCCACAACCAAAGGAGAGGAGTGTTGGATCAAAAGTAAACTGGGTAGTACTAATTAATAGAAACCAAAAGTGAGTCAGAAGAACTAGTAAAATGGTGCTGAAAAGTGAACACATCGTTTTCCTGTCCTAAATCCAACAAAAAGAGAAGCAAGTATGCAAAAGCTCCTGCAAAATAGTCCTAAAGATAGACACTGACTGCAAAGTTCTTTTTATTACTTACTCATCCTCATTCCAAAAACTATATGTACCATCTGGGTCATCCAGAAAATCTGACTTTGAAAATATTTTCTTTCATAAATCCAACAAATAAATGAAGTAGCAACTGTAAGTCTCTTGCAAAATGGAACTAAGAAGTGACAGTGACTGCAAGAGTTAAAAAACTTCTTTACCCTCTTATATGATAGCTGGATTCAATCCTTCTCACCTCTATTATGTGCTTGGTGCAAACTTGAACCGTCTCCTTCCAATGCCGTGAAAAATTTTCCTTGTGGCCGGGAGAATGAGAAATCAAGAGAAAAGAGAAGAAAATTAGCAAGAATAAACAGCAAGCTGGGAAGGAGAAGAAAGGAAAAGATAGCTAGCAGAGAGGGAAATGGAAATGATTCTAAAATCTTCCTTCTGAAGTACCTCTCTATGTGATCTTCTACACCAAGAATTCTTATAGGAAAAACACTAACCGCAATAGATTTGGTTGATGGGTCAAAAGTAGATGTGATGAAAGTGATCTATAAGGAGCGGAGTTGGTTAGACCTTGAATTCTGGATGCCACTTCCATGGAATGGCGAGCCAGTGGACTAGATTATATTGAATGATTGGTAGAATTAATAATCTTTCCTTGCCTGGAAGATTTGGCTTTTGACTGTTGACTGTTAGCTGCTAGACATTTACACAAAAAAACCAAAGAAATGGAGATTATTAATTCACGGCAAACTGCTGGTTTTCAATTGATCGATTAAAAAGTATCACAATCACTAATGCTATGACGTCACTACTGACATCTTAGTCCCTAGCCATGCACTGAAAAGTATAACAAATAGTGGGTTGTGGTGTTATAATAAAGGGTGGTTAAAATATGGAATTGATATATTCCTAACCGAAAGTCATGACCCGATTCCAATGAGGATTCGAGTCATGGTTAGCATTCTTAAAAAGCATAATATTCATTATGAATTTAAATCATACAAGCCTCGGCTTTTAAAAAAATTGATTGTTAGATATAGTATCAGAGTTTCATTTGACAGAAAATTGTTTGTTTAAACCGACTCTTCATTATTTATGTCTTTATTCAATAATTTTTATAAAAAAAATTGATAAATATCTCTTCATCATCTTAAACTTTTCGATTTATATTTTTATTTTATATACAAATTAGAATATCTAAAATACCCTATACAATTTTAAAGAAATCATGACACGTCCGAACTCCAAATCCAATTCCTGAACATACGTTGTAAAATTTACACTATTAGATGAAGATATAAAAAAAATGGGATTAATCTATAAAAGTACAATTAAATGAGATTATGATATAAATAAATAAGAGTTGAAAAAGTATAGTTCCGAACCATAATATGACCCAAAATATAATATATTATATTTATAATCTATTTTCATGTTTTTCTTTCTAAACCAAAACATTACAAATATTTTAATTATCAAACCATTGGTTGGAGCTTCCTATTTTTTAACAAGGAATATAAACATTGAATACAGAAAGAAATTGAAAAAAATATTGGTGTTGGTTTGACACAAAGAACTCTAAATGATTTGAAAAATATGGTTATAACCATTACTTAATTATCAGTATTAGACTTTTTTTGGTTAATTTTGTTTGAAAATCGCTCTAAAATGTTTTGTAGAATAAATATTTCTTTAGAAGCTCATAAATATTTTTAACTTATTTTCTATGTTTTAAAAATAACTTTTTATATGCAGTGTGTTATTTTTAATCATTTTTTATATTTGTATAATTATTATTTTTTATAGAGATCTCATAAAACGAATAAAAATAATTAAAAGATGTTATTCGAAAACACCTATGTTCTTCATTTTTAAGAGCGGAAAATTGGGGTCTGTTTGGCAACTATTTTTTAAAACAGTTTTTTATTTTTCAAAACAAAAAACTTGGAAAACTCGTTTGACAACAAAAAACTATTTTGAGTTTTCTATTACACCACACAAAAAATATTTTAAAAATATTTAAAACATTAAAAACATTTTAAATTTTGAAATAGACTTTTGTTTTACAAAACATCATATAATAGATTTTAAAAACTGTTCTTAAAAACTATTTTTTAGAACTATTTTTGAAAATGGTTACTAAACAAACCCTTGTTTTCTATTTTTTTATATTATAAAATATGTTTTTTTTCTATTTAAAAAATTGAAAATCATTTTCGAAAATAGTTATCAAACAAACCCTTACTCTCCCTCATTCCAAAAACTACACATACCTAGAAAATGTGATTTTCAAAATCTTTTGTTTCATAAATCCAATGAATAAATAAGGTAGCAAGTGTCCTCTTGCAAAATGGAACTAAGGGGTTACACTGGTTGTAAGAGTTCTTTTTATCTTTTATTTGTTTATATTTTTTGGCCAAAAGACTAAATTATTTGTAAACTTCCTAAAACTATATACAGAAAAAGGGTGTTTGGTATGTGGAAATGAGGAGTGAGAATAAACATTTCGCTCCATTCCTCCCTCATTCCAATGTTTAAATAAATTTAATGAAGTTCGGAATAAAATAAAAAATGATTCTGATAGAAATCAAATCTCACTTATAAGTAAGATCTCTATTCATTGCAAGTAACTAGTAATAATTCATTCATCCCATAAAAAAAATATAAAATTGTTTAAAATTACTTTTTTACTCTTGGATTTCATACATCAAGTCCCATCTCCCTTCATCCCATAGAAGACTATTTTTTCCAATCTTATTATTTAGTAACAAAAAATAAATAAAAAATTCTAATAAATGAAAATAAAAAATTTATTTTAAAATATGTCCAAGGTATTATTATCAATTTATTTATTTATTTTTCTTTTACGTTCCTATAATCCTATTATTATCAAACATTAAGATGACAGCAAATATTCATTCTAAATTTGAATTTCTAGGTTTATCCAAATACTAGACTCTTAGCTGCAAGACATTTATACATAGCAAACTAATAAAATGAAGATTATTAATTTATGGGAAACTTTTGGTTTTCAATTGATCGATGGAAAAGAGTTACATCACATATTCCATGACGTCACCATTGACATCTTAGTTCCTAACCATGTAAATAACCAAGGATGAAATTAATGGTAATTACGAATATATCGATACTTCTATTTTACAGATATATCAACGAATATTTTGATATAAAATATTGATGGATTTAAAATTGATTAGAACTTATAAAAATGTAAGAAAAACTCTTAAAAATAAAATTAGAAGTATGATAAATATTTTAAAATTGTTTTGTTCAAGAAATTGATACATGTATGATATAATTTCTTATATTTGAAAATAATATTGTATGTCTCGATAAAAAATATGAATTTCATAAGTGTATATTTATTATTAAATTATGTCAAATATTATTCAACAATAATATTATGATATTTGATTGTAATATGTCTAATTTAAAAATATATTTAATATTAAAATTATAATTCATTTAATTCAATTGTATTAAATGATATAAAATAAATAATTATATATGAATAATTTTTAATATTTAATTAATATATTAATAATATCAGAAAATTATCACAATAATTTTATATTTTTGGTAATCAATTAGATGAAAAATTTTCATTAAATTATAAAAAAATTATGATTAATTTGTTTTTTAAAACATTATTTTAATATTATGTTTATATGATGAGTTTTAGTCTATATATATTTATAAAATAGACGTTTGTGATCAAAGTGATGGAAAGTGCTTCAGGGGGAGGAGTTTTGAAATGTGGTAAGTGTTGGTTTCCAGTAGAATCCAAGACATTTGAAATATCCATTGAAGTGGTTCGAGGTAAACCGAGAGGGATTATTTTGGAAAAGAGCAAAGACTTTTTCTCTTGGATAAGATTTAGAGAAAATCGCTTAAGCTTTCTGTTGGAAGGTGTGGAAGCTTGGTGTAGGGGAAAGTCAAGTTCGAGGCATCTGAAAATTTGGGAAGAAGAAGGAAGAAAGTTTAGGCTGGAGTGTTGTTCAAATGAGGCTGGTAGGTTTCTACTCTGTTTAGTGAGAGATGTGGAAGCTAAGAAGTATTGTCTCATACTTCTAGAAGGAAAAGGCTTAGTAGGGGGTTGGTTTCTGTTGGCTAAGAAGTTAAGGGCCCTAAGAGTTTCCACTCCAACTTTTAGTAAAGTTTATCTAGGTGTTCCCCCCTCTGAAAATGAGGGGTGTAGTGTCAAAGGAATAGGAAAGGGTTAGGAACATTTGTAGAAGTAGCAAGAGAGAAGTCAGGAGAACCAAGAAAGTCCTTATGGGTGCATTTAGGGGACCAAGAACTGCTTTGTAGGGAAAAGCAACTAAGTCGATGCTTGGTTGGCTGTTTTGGTGATAATTTTGAATTCGTTCCCCTACTGTCATCCTTGAAGGGGTGGGCGTTTGAAAGTTGGTTTCTAAAGGGAGGTTTAAAAATCTCCAGGTTGGGTAGGGCCCTTATGTTGTTTGAGTTTGAAAATAAATGTGAAGTTGATTTGGTATTTTTAAGGGGCAGTAGACGCTTTAAGGAAAGAGAGTTTCTCTTGCAAAGATGGGGACCTGAAGTGGGGTGTTTTTGGAATGATAGTCATGCTAAGAAAGTTTGGGTGAGGGTGGTAGGACTTCCTTTTCATCTTTGGAGTAAAAAGGTGTTCAAGAGAATTGGAAAGAGCTGTGGAGGGTTTATATTTGTTGATGAGGAAACAACTTTCTTTTCTTAGTTGCAGTGGGCTCGGATCTTGGTAAGAACCTCCGGGAAGAACATGCCAGGGTCTTTGCAGGTGGTGGCTGGAAATACTTGTTGGGTGATTAGTCTGTGGTGGGAAGCTCTTTCTCGGGTGTCTCAAGTAATGTCGAGGTCTGTCCTACTTAAAAGAGATGGACGTGAGGTTATAGACGAAGGTAAGGGTGGTGCACGCGTGGGTGATAGCGTGCAGAAGTTTCAATTTGAAAATTAGAAATGAAGGTCAAATGAGTAGGTTGAGTGTGGTAGAAGGCTTAGGACTACAGCGGGTGTAGGGGGTAGGTCGACTAAAGATCCTAATGTGGACTCAACTACGATTGAGTCTGGGCCTAAGACAATTGGCTAGGAGGTTTTTAAAGGTAGCGATTGGACGAAATCAAGTGGTGGAGCAGGTTAGGCTGAGGGCCCAAAACCCTTCAGGTCTATGGGCGCGAGCTTGGGAGAGAGCGTTAAGAGGCCTGTTAGGCCCATTTTAAATAAGCCATCCCTGAGCCTTTTTGGGAGGTATTTCTTTTCTAAGGCTTCCACTAAGCTCATCGGGGGTGTTATGGGGTTGGAGTAGGAGCTCCTAGCCATTGAAGAAGTCAACGTTGGGGAATCGATTCCTGGCCAATTGAAGCTCACTGATGAGGCACTATTGGATGAAGCATCCAAGTATCCCGTTGTACACAACCTCTCTTTTTCTTCTTTGGGGCTTTAGGGTTCTTCTTCTTCTACTCCTTTCTTGGGGCCCGACGAGGCTTTATGGGGGTTGGAGATGGCTTCTAGTGGATCGAAAGGGTCAACGAAAGGCGCGATGGGTCGGGTTCATCTACGAACAGTGCTAATTGAAGATTTTTTTGCCCTCAATGGTAGGAAAGAGCCTCTTTAGGATTCGAGTGGCAATGAGAGCGCGTCTAAGCTAGCACTTGTTCCAATTGGATCGAGTTTTGCTAGTCCAATAGCAGAAAGGATGGCCTTTCAACTGGAAGAGGGGGACGGGATGAAGAGTGGAGCTCTAGCTGTCTTGCGAAGTTCAGTTGATGCCTCGGTATGTTGACGGAAGGGTTTAAAGAGGAAATTTTGTACTTATTGAGGAGAATGAAGGGGAGAATTGATTATAAGAGCCAGGATGGGGCGTCTAGAAAGATGAAATTATCTGTTTCAAAGTCTAGTAGGGAACTAAAGAAATTAGAGTGGACAATAAGCTATAAAAAAAAAAAAAAAAAAAACTAGGGTGGTTACCAATGTAAATATTTCTAGAGGGGCTTCTAGGTCGGGATGCAAATGAAGATAAGGATTTTATCATGGAATGTCAGAGGGGAAAATGACAGAGATAAAAGAAATGTCATTAAGTCAGTCATAAAATCCCAAAGAGTAGATGTGGTTTGTCTATAGGAAACTAAAATTAAGGAAATGAATACAAGGCTTGTTCATAGTCTTGGGGTGGGAAGACATCTAGGCTAGAGAGTAGTCAATTTTAGGGGTGCGATTGGAGGTATTATAGTGTTTTAGGATAACAGAATGGTTGAATTGGTTGATTTGGAAGAAGGAGAATTCTCAATTTTGTGTCGATTTAAAAATTGTGTGGATGGATTAGTGTGGGTGTTCTGTGGTGTGTATGGGCCAGTGTGCAATAGGGATAAAGAGGACTTTTGGGAAGAGTTTGGGTCTATAAAAGGTTTATAGAGTGACCCCTGGTGTGTGGGAGATGATTTCAATATGGTCAAATATCCAAATGAGAGGTGGGCTTTCTGCATCAATGAGAAGATTTTCAGAAGTAGTAAAGGATTTGGAGCTGAGGGACTTTCCTTTGTTGGAGGGTTCTTTTACCTGGAGAGGTGGGTTGAATAACCAATCCCATTTTAGGCTTGACTGGTTCTTACTGACAGATAACTAAGACAATATGTTTAATGGGGTTGTGCAAGGGGTCCTACTCAAACCAGTTTCTGATCACTTTCCCATTCTTCTAGAAGGTGGAGGTATGAAGAGTAAACCTTCCCTTTTCAGATTTGAGAACATGTGGTTGGAGGAGGAGGGGTTCAAAGACCAAATGAAGATGTGGTGGGGGAGTTTAAATTTTATTGGGACCTTCAGCTTTTTTTTAGACACAAAATTGAGAGCCTTAAAAGATATTTTGAATAGATAAAACTTCTTTTTTGACAGTCAAATAATTTATTTGAGCGCCTAACCAGATCCCTGAATGATATCTAACTATGTACACTTGATTGTTATATTTTTACTTTAATATGCCTCCATAACCTAAATTAGATGCATTTGATTCTACAATGAGCAATGCATTGGGATGAAGGATGTTAATGCATGGTAAATGTTTGACTCTTTATTTAATTTCTTTGACTAAATTAGTATGATACTCAATCTATGCAGGTGCATTTTTCTTAAGTCTTTTGTATAAAGGTTCACAAATGATTCTCAAATCTTAGAAATAATATGTAGACCTTGAGTTAATCATTTACGAAGGACCTATGGGTCAATCTAGATAAAAGATCTCAAGAATCTTTTATACAACTGTATATCTGTACAATTGTCTCCCTGTATTTATCCAGTAAAAAAAAAACTATTTAAATAGTAGTGAATAGTGTCAAATAGTGATTGAATAGTCAAATAGTAAAAATCAACGTGTGAAAAGAAAATTTCTTTTCTACTTGAAGAAGTTGTCTCTTCCTTATAGAAGACTTCATTTAATCAGGTTTCAGCTGTCTCAACACTTTGTGGTAGATTTCAAAATTTGTTCAAGCATGCAAGTCTCAAGTCCGACTCAAATCCGATTTTTTCATCTATAAATAGAGAAGCCACCGTCATTTCAAGGCAGAGCTCAAGAGTGCTAAGTATAGAGTGTTCTAAAGTTCTCTCTCTTGCTTTTGTAATCTCCTCCTTCAATAAATCTAGTCCTTTGTATTCCTCTCTTTGTAATCATCTTTTTGTTATCAACAAACCTGTAATCAACAACTCTCTTATATTCAAGGTATATTTTTAATACAAAAGTTATTTTCAAATTTATGTGTTTTTATATTAAATTTCTATGGTTTTATGTTAAATTTATGTGTTTTTATGTTCAATTTTTTGCGATAAATTAGACATTAATTATTTCTGTTTTTATGCTTGAAGTTCATTAGACAAATTAATTTGTTGTTTTTTAAAAACTAAAAATGATAACATTGGATTTTTAACTTTACTAAATTAAAATAAAAAGAAATTATACTTTATTAACAAATTTTTTTCATTAAAATATTAAAATTAGGTATGGAAATAAGTGTTTTTATAAACACCAAAAAAATGAATTCAATTTTACTATAATTAGAAAATTAAGTTTTAAATTTAAAAAAACATAAAAATTAAATTGAAATAATTATTTAAACTTTGAAATTAATTTATCTTTATCTATAATTCTATATAAATAAAGAAATTATTTAAAAAATAAAAGAAAAAAATAGGTTTAAGAGATAAAATAAGAGAATTCTATATATATTTTATTATAAAATATCTTAAAAGAGTGTACTGATATATTTGTTTTTTCTTGAATATAAATAAATCAAAGTTTATACGTACAAATTTTATTATATATATATATATATATATATATACTTATTCTTTTAAAATAAAAATAATAATTTAAATTTAAAAAACTTATATCTCAATTTTATATATTCAATAAATATTAATTTTATCATTAATCAAATAAAAACAATAGTTTAAATTAAAAAAAATTATATCTAATTTCATATATTTGATAAATATTAATTTTATCATTATTAACATTTGCAATTGATAAATATTAATTTTTTTTTAATTTTGGTAAATATTAATTATTAATTATCATTTTTATTTTAACGAGATTTTTTATATTTAAAAAATATATTATTTTTATGATTTTGTCTAAATAAGTGCAAGTATATGTAGTATCTTCACCCCTGACTCTCACACTGGTTAGTCATGCATTTTTCCAGGGTTTATTACAGTTTCTGCAAAATCCTAGTAGCCCAATCCAAACCCTAATTCTCCAAATTCACCTTGTTCCATGACCTCTGTTTTCCTCATAAGACCCTAACCCTAATTGTTACCTCGCAATGACGAAGGTGTACGGAACAGGAGCTTACGACTTCAAGCGCCATAGGGTCGCCGAGTACCCAGTTGAGTCAGCTAACCAAGTAGCCGAGCCCAAAACCGGCTCAGCTATCCCCAACACCATAACTCTTCTCGAAATCCAGCGTGATAGGCTCACCAAGATAGCAGAGGCCAACTGGTCCAAAGCGGGCGAAGACTCGAAGCCCAAGAAGCCTTTCGACCCTAAGCTGGTGAAGGAGATTTACGAGACGGAGCTGGTGGTCTCAGGCGGACGCAAAACTGTGCCTTTGCAGAGGGTTATGATTTTGGAAGTGAGTCAGTATCTGGAGAATTACTTGTGGCCTAATTTCGATCCTGAAACGGCGTCATTTGAGCATGTGATGTCGATGATACTCATGGTGAACGAGAAGGTACGGGCTTTGCTCTGGTTTTGAAATTTTTAGGTCTGTTTGGTTGCCAGGAAATGTAGGAAAACAAGATAAAATGGAGGTTGTGAATTCATATGCTGGGTTCTTTCAAACTTGGAAAACAAAATCTTTTAGGTTTTTTTGTTTTGTTTTTTTTTTTTTTGGTTGGAACGTGCCATTGTTTGGTTTCTGAGAAAATGTGGAGAAAGGAATCCCGAGAAGTAAAGATATTGAAATTCTTGCTCTGACGATGATGGAAACTGAAAAATGTGGCTTAAAGAGGGAAGTAGTTCTTTTAGGGTATTTTTGTTAGGGAGAAAACAGGGGGAAGAAATAGGAAATAACAATTAAAGAATTAGGTTTTTTCGTATGTATTTACTTTGAATATGGACTATGAAAAATATAATTAATTATGCTCTGCCTGGTTTTTGAGAAACTAGAAGTATGTAATTTATGAATTGCTTCCCTATAATTTGCAGTTTCGAGAGAACGTGGCTGCTTGGATTTGCTTTTATGATAGAAAGGATGTGTTCAAGGCCTTCATTGAGAAGGTTCTTCGGCTTAAGGAGCAGGTTTGTTTCTTGTTTCTTTGGTTTACTTATTAATCAGAGGAAACAGTTTCTTCTTTTGTCTCAACAGTACTGGAATTACTACATCGCTGCAAATAATTGCCAAAATTGAGTGACAGTGCAGTGTAATACTTACTAATAGGAAGTCTTGTGCCGATGTTTAGTTTACAACTAAAATAGAATTTCCTTGATAACAATAGCATGAAAGACATTATTGCTGTATTAAAACAAAACAACATTGGTGCTGTTGTCAAGTTAAATCATTCAGAGAATTGACCCACGTCTGGATTTGGCTTTTCCTTATTGGATTTGTTTTTTTTTTTTTTGGATTTTTTGTGCCTAAGTTGTGTTATTTGGCTACTTAATGAAACTTAATCAAGCAAAGAACATCGTCATGATGCCCTTGAGGCTTGGCTGAAGTGGTAAAGGGTTGGGAGGGTTTGTGGGAGGTTCCAGGTTCAAGTCCAAATAGGGAAAAAACATTGCCATGATGCTTTTCTTTTGTAAACTGGCAATTCCGGCTCCTTAATGTACTTATCTTGTTGAGTTATACCAACCAATGAATTTATGCTTTTGCCAGACATGCACTCAAAATAGACCTTTCAAATTTGGTGTCACACCAATATTTTTCTATGATTAGTGTAGCCATCTTCACATTCCTATGCCCTCTAGAATTTCCATTTTGATTAGCTAATTATAAGATTGACTCAATATAGCCTTAATCCTAAATATTGCCTTGTAGATTTTGGTTTAAACCTATAATCATTTATAAGATTGCCATCTACACCATTATTTTCATGCATGAATAGACTTCTATTTACTATAAATGGTGCAATCCTATATGTGTTTTACAAGGCAAGAAGTTTTCTCTAAAGGCACTAAGGCTTGGATGAGTAAACATTCCATGTCGTAAGAAGGATGTATGATTTATCATTAAAGTTCCTAGCTTGCTAGGGTAGCCTAGTTGGTTAAGGCAAATGTTGGGAGGTGTAGTCACAGTAAGAGGCACATGGTCCCGGGATCGAATCTTGCCATTGATGATACCCTAATTTTTCTGGTGTTGGTTGTTGTTTTTTCTATTCTATATTTTTTTTCTCACTCTGTGTGCTTTCTATGCCCTTGAGTTGTGCTCCTTTTTTATGTGCGCTTGTTAATCCAATTCCTTTGCTTAGCCCCTTTTTGGCAAAAAGGGAGAAAATTCTTGTTATTATTCCAACCATATTGTCTAATGGAATGGTTTGGTGCTTATTTAATATTTGAAGTGGCATTAATGTATTACTAAATTTCCTATCTTGTGGTTTGTTAGGGAAGGAGCTTAAGTATAGCAGAGAAGACCAATTACTTGCTTTTCATGATTAATGCCTTTCAGGTATGGTGAGACAAGTTATTAGAATCACATATTTGTTGTATGTTTTGTCTTTATTAGTAATTTGATTGATAGGTCTATTTATACAACATCCCTATAAAATTCGATGATTATAATCAAACTTTTTTTTTGATAGGTAAAAATGGTTGTATTAAAAGTGCCTAGCAAAGGGCGTTCAAAAGTAAACATGATGTATACTAGGCACCTAAGGCTAAAAAAGAGGGGGATACAATAAACCCAACACCCTTGCCTCACTTACAGCCCAATCAAACAATAAAATCAAATAATGACAACAAGCAAAAACCTAAATGCACCCTGACACATTCCAAAAACATGTACATAAAGGTTCGTGTAATTGCTTGGTCCGTTATTATGGAATTTTCAAAGACTCTCTGATTACTTTCTTTCCATAAGGTTCAAAATAAGCAAAAAGGAGCTGTTTTCTAGGCCTTCTTCCTTTTCTTCCCTACAAAAGCTCCATGCTAGCTAAGAAGGGCTTCAGTGACTGAAGGTGGCATCACCTACTGATCACCAAACAGAGCAAAAATTAGCTGCCATGGAGAGAAAAAAGTTGATTATATTTGAATTTGAGAGGCTAGATATGTTATGTATAAGACAAGACTATTGCCAAATAAAAAGGAGTGAAATTTTTAGTTTGAGTGTGCTAATGAGATGAATTCTCATAAATGCTTGTTTATCCAAAAGGAGATTTCATAAATTATCTATGATATATGAACACTTCAAAATATTTGAATTACCCATGGTTAACACGACATGAGAAGGATTGGATATTAGATATGTGAGAAAAAAGTTTAGTTCCTTATGACTTGCCCTAGACTCTTAGAATTTGTTTCTTGCTGCCTTATATTTTAGTGACTAAGCACTTTAGACATTCTATATTGGACATAGGTCTAGGGGATAGAATGAGAAAAAACAGAGATTTGTGCGTGCATGTCTTGAGGGCCGCAAACAACAATCCTAGACAAACACCAACACCTAATAAAGTGTTGTGTTGAGACAAATCACATACAAGTTAAGCCATTTTCTAGCTTTTCTTTAATAAAGTAGTGTCGGTCTGGTTCAAGGTGTTTAGTTCTATCATATTGGATAAAGTTGTGAGCAAGGTTGATAGCAATTTTATTATCACAATCTTTAGTGACCTTGGCCACATTGATTCACAAATTCTATGTGCCATAGACTTGAATTCCACTTTAACACTTGATCTAGCAACAACATATTGTTTTTTCTTCTCTAACTTACTAAATTGCCTCCAACAAACATTCAACATCTAGACATATCTCCTATTAGTTTCAAAACTTGCTCAATCATCACACTTATCAAAAAAATAGAAAAACTCAATCATCACCTTTTACTTTCAAATGATTTCTTTTAAAGAATAGAAGTCCCTTTTCTAGGGTTTCCTTCAAGTATCTCAAGATGTTAAAAGCAACATTCATGTGATTCTCATTTGGTGATTTTGTAATGAACTTTATATAAGCGCATAAACTGACTTATAACAAGAGGAACAACAATTTTTGGTAAGTGCATAAATTGACTTATAACAATATAAACAACAACTTTAGGTAAGCAAAACCTAGATATCCTAACCTTTTATATATTCTCTTAATTTACCTATCAAAAAAAAAAAAAAAAACTTGAATATCCTAACCATAATAATCTTTTTTCCCGCATAGGTGAACTTGAGATAGAATTCCCATTGCTTTAGGTTCCTCAAAGATATGCAGGCTGTCAATCTCTTTAGCATTATCATGCCTAATTCCCATGCATAGTTTTTAAAAAATTTATTGTGAGTGGGAAAAATTTTAGCTACACAATTTAGGTCCTGAGTAATGGAGTAAGTTTGTTAATTAAAAAAAAGATTGCAAGACAGGTTTTGGACATGCAAAACAAAATTTAGAGTTAGGTATTTTCATTCTATGAATAGATATAGATACCCTTCTAGCAATAGGATAAAGATCTATCAATCATTTATATTTTTTAACGACTTCAACATGGAACATAGAACATAGGAAGAGATAAATTCGACAAACCTATCATGATAATTTGAGGCCCATGAATCAGTGATCCAAGGGTTTGATTTCTTCTTGGAAGTGTATTTTTTAGGTAAGTAAAGATTGTATTAAATGGAAAAACAAGAAGGTATACATGACGTATACAAAGCAATCAAATGACAAATAAAGGAGGTGCGAAGACACAAAAACTAGCAACCAACAAAGACACAAGGTCTATCAATGACAAAGAACCATCCTCAATATATACTCTTAACCCAATTGCAAAAAAGATACAAGAATTTTTTTTTTAATAGTTTGGTCCATGCTTTCACAATTATCAAAAGCTCTCCTATTTCTCTCCCTCTAAATGGTCCATAACAAGCACCACAAAACAACCTTCCAAGCCTTGGAAGTATGCAAAGCAGTGAATATATATTAGTGGGGGCTACTTATCTGGGTGGAAGGTGAGTGGTGGGAGGGGTGAGGGGACGCATATATCGCATTTATTGTTTGCGGATGATACGTTGGTTTTTTGTGAGGAGTCTTCAGACGAGATGACTTATCTAAGTTGGCTTCTCATGTGGTTTGAGGCGTGTTCGGGTTTGAGGATTAACTTAGAGAAGAGTGAGATGATCCCAGTTGGAAGGGTGCAAAATATAGAGGGTTTGACTTTGGAGTTGGGGTGTAAAGTGGGAGGGATTCCTTCTAGTTATTTGGGAATGCCCCTAGGGGCAGCTTTCAATTCTTTGGCGGTGTGGGATGGGGTTGAAGAGCGTTTTCGTAGAAGGCTTGCTATGTGGAAGAGGCAATACATATCTAAAGGGGGAAGACTCACCCTAATTAGAAGCACCATGTCTAGTATGCCTATTTATTTGATGTCTCTCTTTCATTTGCCTAGAAAAGTGAGGTTGAGATTGGAGAAAATTCAGAGAGATTTTCTGTAGGGTGGGGGATCTTTAGCCTATAAACCTCACCTTGTAAGATGGAACTTGGTTTGCTTGGAGAAAAAAAAAGGTGGACTAGGGGTGAGAAATTTATCTTTGATGAATAATGCCCTTTTGGGTAAGTGGAATTGGAGGTTTGCTAATGAGAGAGAGGCGTTGTGGAGAAGTGTAATTAGCCTCAAGTATGGCGTAGAGGAGGGCGGCTGGTATACTCGGGATGTGATGGGAAGAAACGGAGTTGGGCTTTGGAAAGCAATTAGGAAGAAGTGGGGGTTGTTAGATGGCAGGGTAGCTTTCCATCTGGGTAATGGGCAAAAAGTGAAATTTTGGAAAGACAAGTGGTGTGGTGATGGGCCTCTTTGTGAGTCCTTCCCATCTCTTTTTTCCATGTCCATGTCGAAGAATGCTTGGGTTTCGAAGGTGTGGAATCCTGTTGGTGATGGGGCTGGTTGGACTCCTCTCTTTGCAAGGGCCTTTAATGATTGGGAGATTGATTTGTTGGAGCGGTTGTTGCAGAAGACCCAAGCTTTCAGGGTTCAAAGGGAGGAGGAAGATAGAGTGATATGGACAGCTTCAAATGATGGGGCTTTCTCTGTTAGATCCCTTTATTCTATGATGGAGCCGGGGGGCCTTTCTTTGTTCCCTAGTGAAAGAATTTGGAGGGCAAGAGTGCCTCCCAAGGTAGCTTTCTTTGCTTGGGAGGCTTCTTGGGGTAAAGTTTTAACACAGAAGCAACTTCAAAGGAGGGGGTTCTCTTTGGCAAATAGGTGCTTTCTTTGTTTATCTGAAGAAGAAACAGTGGATCATCTCCTACTGCATTGTGTCAAGACGAGGGTCCTATGGAACCTCCTTTTCTCTCTTTTTGGAATATCTTGGACTCTCTCGTGTACATTGAAGACAACCCTTCTTGGGTGGAATGGAGGGTTTGTGGGAAAAAGACGCAAGAAGGCTTAGCAAATGGCGCCTTTATGTATTTTTTGGTCAGTTTGGAAGGAGAGAAATAGGTTAGCATTTGGGGATGAGGATCTTTCGCTTCAAAGGTTGAAATATTCTTTTGTATGTAATCTTTGGTTTTGGGTCAGGGGTTCCTTAACAGAGAGTCATTCTTCTCTTGTAAGTTTTGTAGACTGGATAGGCTCCTAGTTAGGGAAGGTGGTGTGTATACTCCTTGTATACTTAGAGGGCACCGATTTTTGGTGTTTCCTCTTTTTGTTTAATATACTTCTTTTACTTATCAAAATATATATATATATATATATATACATATATATATATATGTGTGTGTGTGTGTATTTATTTATTTGATTGGTAAATGAGCACATAAATTAAAAGTGCTGGGAAAAGGCCCATCAAAGTACACAAAAAGTAACAAATAGCACGAAAAGGCAAGCAAAAGGAAAAAAGCATCAACAAACCATCCTTCAAAACAAAACCAATGCCATAAAGACCTAAAAATCAATATTCCCTAATCAATCTTCTTACTAGCATACCAAGTCCATTTTCTGCAATCTAATCAAAGCCTAGATAGTCTTCTTCTTGACTTTGACATTAGTCCCTCTAATCAAAGCCTAGATGGTCTTCAATAAGGCTCTGTTGGGTAAATGGTTTTGGAGATTTGTGAAGGAAAGGAACCCTCTTTGGAAACGGGTAATTGTTGGTAAGTATGGGATTCAGGCTGTTTTTTTTTTTTTTTGGGGGGGGGGGGGGGGGGTGCACCAAGGAGGTGAGAAGGAGGTATGGTGTAGGAGTATGAAGTCAATTAGAAATGGGTGGGAGGACTTCAAAGATAAAACAAGGTTTTAGGTTGGTTCGGGGAATCGGGTAAAATTATGGAAAGATAGATGGTGCGGGGATATGTCTTTGAGGGATGAGTTCTCGGGTCTTTAGGCTATAGCTTCCTTTAAGGATGCTTGGGTGGTAGATGTTTGGGATGGGGGTAGTTGAGGACCGAGGTTTATTAGACAATTCAATGATTGGGAGTTAGAGGAGGTTGATGCCTTATTCGGAGGTTGCATAGCTACTCCAACGTTTCAGGTACTTTGGATACCTTGGTTTCCTTGGAGATTAAGGATTGATGCATTCTTCGATGAGGGGGGTGCTTCTAAGTTGGAATGGTGTCCCAGTTGGCAAGAAAAGGAAAAAGGCTTGGAAAGTTGCTCCTCTTTGCATTTTTTGGTCCATTTGGAGGGAACGAAATAGGAGAGCTTTTGAGGATAAGGAATGCTTAGATCAAACTTTTGAAAGTTCTTTTTTATACTTATTTTGGGATTGGATTAGAATGTACATGGGGGATAACATTACTTCTTTGATAGATTTTGTGGATTGGTTAGTTTCCCCGTAGGGGTGCGGTTGTGTTATCACCCCTATTGGTTTTTGTTTATGTATACGTCATGTATACCTTTTCTTTAATACAACACCCGTTTTACTTATAAAAAAAAATCTACCAATTGCAACAATTTCCCACTCTCCTTTGCCACTTTCTGATTGGTTTCCTTCTGCTCCCTCATAATTCATAAAACATTCTAACTTCTTTGATTACCTTTTAATTTTTGAAGGACTATTTTTCCTCCTCTTCCCACCCTCTTGGTCCCTCACCTCTTTTCAAACTTTCATTTTTACGAAGGAGAGCCAAAATCTTAGCCTTGAAACCTATCGTAGGCATGCCCAACCTGTTGTTGTAAGCTTTAAGTTGCTTGAGGACTAATCCTTCAGACACGCCTCCTCCCTTGAAACCAAACCAAGACGTTCCCTCTCTTCCTTAGCTGTCGCACTCACTGCAGCTTCTTTTGGCCTTGCCTCAACCTCTTCAAACTCCATTAAGGTGTCATCCACCAAAACCATCGTTAAAGGGCCACTACCCTCTCCTAAGTGAGCAACTTTACTGCCCAACTTACATCCCTTCAAACCAAGACCATCCCTAGAAAGAGAAAACAAAGCTGCTCAATTTTTGAATGAAGAGGTAGAGAGCCAAGGAAAACTAAGGTGCGTTGTTGCTTCTGCCATGAGTGCCTTGTCAGTGCTTGTGGGGTGAACCGCCAACAATGAGAGCTTCAATGCGTCGTCCATGTGTTATGTATAGATGAATTTGACTCTATCAACAATTTTTTATTTTATTTCATTCTTCCTGATGGTCAGGTAATTTTGTCAAAGTACGTGAGATCTTTTTTGTTAGTTCATTTGTTTCATTTTTTTCATTTTATAATGCTTTTGAAAACTTTATGTAACAGAGTTTGGAAGATGAGATTGTGAGCGAGACTGTCCTGAGATTAGCAAGTTTGCAGTCCTGGCTTAGTCTGTCATATGGTCGATTCCAGGTAGGGTCTTTATGTTTTTTTTTTCCCTCTGCCTTCAAAGTAGAAGAAATTATTTTTGGACCTTTTCTTTTGAATTTGGTGTATGATTTGCTTGTCTTATTTGTAGATGGAGCTTTGTCTTAATACAGATTTGATCAAGAAATGGAAAAGGATGATTAAAAGAGAGGCTAAAGAGGCCATGAAACAAGGAGACCCTTTTGACCCCTCAACTATGCTTGAAGCAAAGTTTTTGAGAAACATCATTGAAGAGTTTCTGGAGGTACCTTTCTTGCTAAACTAAAAAGTAGTTGTTTTGGCTATTATCCCAAGTACACTAGATTTCAAAAAGTTGTTCCATCAAGTTTTCTTATGTTACCAGGTATTAGATTCCAAGGTTTTTTCCCATAGCCATGGTGATGATGAAGATAATGAACTTGTTGATGCTATTGGTTTTGAAAAAGTTAATGATGCCTGCATATTGTATTGTGAGAGATTTATGGAATTTCTTATTGATTTGCTGAGCCAATTGCCGACAAGAAGGTATAATTGCATGCCCAAATTTTGATCTTCTATTCTAGCTTTTCGAGTTGGCAAATTCTATTTTTATTTGATTTCAGTCGTATGCATTGACATGGATGGTAAGTTTGGTTTTAATTGGATATAAGCTTATAGTTTGAAAAAAGGGTAACACCTTGTCTTCTTCCTCTTTTCCTTTTTATTTTCTTTCCTATTACATTGTGTAGCCCAGATGCTTAGTTTACAAATTTGCTGTAGAAGTAGAAATAATAGGTGCTATGTTGCTTTATTGTACAGTTTGTGATCTTAAATTCATGTCAGGAATTGGCTCTTTGCCTCTGCACAATATCCTTTTTATCAGGAAATGAATACATTTAATCTATCCAATTTACCCATTTTGACTAAAGCCCATTAACTCTAAAACTGAAAACAGGAAATGCCAAATTAAAAATCATAGGACATAGGCCTTGTTAATGTCCAAGGTAGAAATCACACTGGACCTCGAACTTTTGACTTTTCAGTCAATGGCCCATTGTCAAGGAGTATGGCGTGTATAATTTGCGTACTCTTCAAAAGGCTTTTTGGTACTCGGAAGTCACATTGTCTACTACTTTTTTGAGCTTATTTTCCAGAATCTTTGCCAATAGCTTGTATAAAACTGCCAACAAAGTGATAAATCTGAAATATTTAATTTTTTCCTACCATCTTTCTTAGTGATTGGCACCAGGAATGTGGCGTTCAAACTCGTCTTAGAAGTACCATGAGAGTAGAACTCATGCAAAAAATCCAGAATATCTGTCTGAATAACACCCCAACAGTTTTGCCAAATTGCTAGGGTAAATCCATCTGTGCATGGAGCTTTGTCCCCAATGAACTCATCAAGTGCCTTGCAAACTTTTATCTTCACAGAATGGCCTTTCCAAACCACTGCTGTCCTCTCCCCCCAACAACTTGAGATCCCCCTCTCAATGCCAATCCTCTTCCTTGGCTTAGAAGAAAGCCACTTGAAGAAATGAACAATTCCCTTCTTCAACTCGTCGTCATTGTTTCCAGGCAGTAGGAAGAAAACCTCAAACACTGCTCGTATATTTTATTGAACTGATTTACAAGCTGATTTATAGACTTAGGTATTATCTAAGTCCTCAATTTTAGGAAACCAGAAACATCCTAAAAACTAGGAGATTAATTTGAATTAATATCTAACTACTCTATGGATAAAACAAATTTAAAATAATTCAAATTAACTCAAGTATCCAAAGCTGTTTGGATAGTTTGAATTAATTCAAACTTTTTCATCTGATAATCTGATTTAGATAATCTCAATTATCTGAAAAAATCTCCACGACTCCCCCTGAAGCTGGGACAAAAATATTAAGTAGTCCCAGCTTGTCTCATAGCTTCTCAAATGCTGGTTTTTCAAGGGCCTTTGTTAGCAGATCTGCTGCTTGCTGTGCGGATGGAATGTACATCATGCAGATGGTTCCTTCTTCCAGTTTCTCTTTGATGGAATGACGGTTTACTTCAACATGCTTCGTTTAGTCATGATGAATGGGGTTATGAGATATGTTTATGGCAGCTTTATTATTGTAGTAGATCTTCATTGGCTGATGTGATGTAACTTTTAACTCTTCCAACAGCAGTTTTAACCAAAGTAACTCGCATATGCCTTGAGCAACAGCTCTAAACTCAGCTTCCGTGTTGCTTCTAGCCATGACATTTTGTTTTTTGCTTCTCCAAGTTACCAAGTTTCCCCATACAAAGGTACAATATCTAGAAGTTGATCGCCTATCGTCCACTGAACCTGCCCAATCGGCATCCGTATAAGCTTCTACTGTTTTTGCTTCATTTTTCGCGAAGTATAAACCTTTTCCAACCGTCCCTTTGAGATATTTTAGAATTCGGTACATAGCCTCCATATGTTCCTCGTATGGTGTATGCATGAATTGACTCACCACGCTAACTGAAAACACAATATCAGGTCTAGTGTGAGAGAGATAAATGAGCCTCTCCACTAAACGTTGGTACGTTTCTTTATCTACTAGGCTGCTGTTTTGGAATTCTGTCAATTTTAAATTCGGATCCATTGGAGTATCAACCAGTTTGCACCTCATCATTCTGGTTTCCTTTAAAAGATCCAAGGTATACTTTCTTTGAGAAACATATATACCTTTCTGATATCTAGCCACTTCCATGCCGAGAAAGTACCTCATCAATCCAAGGTCTTTTATCTCAAATTCCCTTTCCAATTTCTCCTTTAAATCTTCCATCTCCTGTTTGTCATCTCCTATAAGGATGATATCATTGACATAAACAAGGAGAACTATGATCTTACCATCTTTGTGTTTGTAAAACACGGTATGGTCCGTTTGAGCTTGTTTGTACCCCATTTGTTTGATTGTCTTAGTAAATCGATTGAACCAGGCCCTTGGTGATTGTTTCAGTCCGTAAAGAGATTTTTTCAGTTTACACACCTTTCCATCTTTCCTTGCCACATCAAAACCTGGTGGTAATTCCATATATACCTCTTCTTCTAGATCATAGTTAAGGAAGGCATTCTTTACATCTAATTGTTGAAGCTGCCAATCATTGTTTGTTGCTAGAGAAAGCAAGACCCGGATGGTGTTTAGCTTAGCTACAAGTGCGAATGTCTCTTGATAGTCCACCCCATACATTTGAGTGAATCCTTTTGCAACTAGCCTTGCCTTGTACCGTTCAATCGATCCATCCGAATTGTATTTTACTGTGAACACCCACTTGCAACATACTGGAATTTTTCCTTCAGGCTTTTTTTTTCCAAATCCCATGTTTCATTTTTTTTCAAGAGCATGTATTTCGTCTTCAACTGCCTTTTTCCACTTTGGTTCCTTCAAAGCTTCTTGTATTGTTCTCCGAATATCAACACCTGCTAGATTAGTTGCTAAAGCTTGAAGAGAAGGTGATAAATGATCATATGAGACAAAATTTGACATTGGGTGTTGAGTGCAGGTTCTCACACTTTTCCTCAATGCTATGGGTACATCAAGCTCATCGATATTAAGGTTTGTAGGGGATGAATGTATACCTGAATTCGGTTTAGACAAGTGACCATGT
The DNA here is from genome assembly GCF_004353265.1 of Vitis riparia. Classification (NCBI taxonomy): domain Eukaryota; kingdom Viridiplantae; phylum Streptophyta; class Magnoliopsida; order Vitales; family Vitaceae; genus Vitis; species Vitis riparia. Next base: position 1,714,700 of record NC_048438.1, on the reverse strand, counting down.
TGAAGGTTCACCGAATTCTCTACTCCTTTTGAAATATTTCTCCGTGAATAAACACGTAACTCAGGTTGTAGCTGCAAATCTCCCCTTGTCGTTGATGTTGAGGGTTTGTTGTGCATAGTCATCATTGGCCGGGATGGACTGGAAGACTCAGGTAAGCTGATTTGTGGACTGGACAGTGAATTTGGTGGTGGTTCAGGTTATGGTATCAGCAGCTTTGGAATTTCTGGAGTTTCTGGTCGATTTAAGGATTGTGGTGATGCTGGTATACCTACAGAAGATGGAACAGAAGGCAGTGTTTCTGATTGATTTGGTGATGTTGGTATACCTGCAGAAGGTGGAACAAAAGGCAAGGGTGCTGGTATACCTGTAGAAGGTGGAACAGAAGGTAGCGTAACATTCCAAAAAATTTCTTCACCTAAGTTCTCCCTCTGAAGGTAATTTTTGGTGTAAAAGGGTTGATTTTCAAAAAATGTAACATCCATAGAGACAAAATATTTTCGTTTTTCTGGACAATAACATCGATATCCCTTTTGAGTGGTAGAATAACCAAGAAATACACACTTAAGTGCTCTAGGTTCCAATTTGCTACGGGTAGGGTCATGAATGTGGGATAAATGAGGTACAACCGAATATTTTTAGTGGAAGAGAGGTGAAGGTTCGTGTATGTGGGAAACAAGATTGAAAGTTTTTTAAAGGTGCTTGGAATTCCAAAACTCGAGAAGGCATACGGTTGATCAAATAACAGGCCGTAAGAATTGCATCCCCCCAAAAGGTTTTAGGTACATTGGCGGTGAACATTATGGAACGGGCTACTTCAAGAAGATGGTGATTTTTCCGTTCGGCAATCCCATTTTGTTGGGGACTGTGACTACAATAACTCTGGTGTATGATCCCATTTTGTAACAAATATTTTCCCAAAATTGTATTAAAGTATTCACCTCCATTATTGGTACGAAAAACTTGTATTTTTGAGTTAAACTGGTTTTGGACCATTAGATGAAAAATTTTAAATGTTTGTTTAGTTTCTGATTTGTATTTTAGCAAGTAAACTCAACAAACCTTGGTGTGGTCATCAATAAAAATCACAAACCATTTTTTTCGGTGACAATATGAACTCTGGAAGGACCCCAAAGATTGCTATAAATCAAGGCAAAATGTTTCGAAGGTTTGTATGGATGAGAAGGAAAAACAGAACGTTGGTGTTTTGCTAATTGACAAACTTCACATTGAAACAAAACATTTTTCTTGAACATGGAAGAAAACAAATCTTTTAGATAAGGAAAATCTTTTAGATAAGGAAAACAGGTTCCAAATTTGACTTGCAACCTACTGTCTATTAGTAAACTTATATGAGATCTTAACTGTGTTGCAAAATTCTCACACTCTACATGTACCTTTTAGGACTTGACTATGGAGAGGACGATTGGCAATGCTAGGGAACACGGAGGACTATACTATCTTGAGAAAGAAGACTTCATAAATAAACAAGCTCAAACAATCGGTTGTAAAGCTTCTAGTTTGTCTAGAAAACAAGAACTAATGTTGTGGCATTGTAGGCTAAGCCACCCCAATTTTCCTTATCTAAAAGATTTGTTTTCTTCCATGTTCAAGAAAAATGATTTGTTAGACAAACTTCACATTGAAACAAATCATTTTTCTTGAACATGGAAGAAAACAAATCTTTTAGATAAGGAAAATTGGGGTGGCTTAGCCTACAATGCCACAACATTAGTTCTTGTTTTCTAGACAAACTAGAAGCTTTACAACCAATTGTTTGAGCTTGTTTATTTATGAAGTCTTCTTTCTTAAGATAGTATAGTCCTTCGTGTTCCCTGGCATTGCCAATCGTCCTCTCCATAGTCAAGTCCTGAAAGGTACATGTAGAGTGTGAGAATTTTGCAACACAGTTAAGATCTCGTGTAAGTTTACTAATAGACAGTAGGTTGCAAGTCAAATTTGGAACATGTAGTACAGAACGGAGAATCAAATTTGGGCCAATCTTGATTGTACCCATGCTTGCAACCGTTGATAGGGAACCATTTGCAATTTTAACCTTAAAATTTCTTAGACTGGATGTATAAGTTGAAAACAAATTTGCACATCCTGTCATGTGATCTGTTGCACCCAAATCAATAATCCATGATTCTTGTCTTTGTGTAACACCATTCAAAGCAAATGAAAAGTACCTTTTTGAGCTAATAGTGATGTACTCGAATTATTTGGCAATGATGTTGGTGTCAACAATTTGTAGAGCTGTTCCATTTGTTCCTTAGTAAGAGAAACACTAACTTTGCTATCGTTTGGCTTAGGACTCGGTTTTGTTGCAGTCTGATAACCTTTTGGACCAGATTTGTTGACTCTCTCCTTCCAATTGTTGGTTTTCCATGTATTTTCCAGCAAGTGTTGTGGGTATGATGGGAATGTTGATAGTGATCGCACCATAGCCGATTTCCCCTCTGATTGCTGTGAGAATCTCCTTTGCTTGCCGAGTTTGAACCATGAACAGCTAGGGTTGAGTTGTCTGATGTGGGTAGTGGTTTCTGTTCTCGAAGCATGACACGTTTACAACACTCTTCTCTCCTCACTTCTGCAAAAATCTCATCAATTGAGGGTAGTGGTTTTGTTCCAAGCAGTTGTCCTCAAACCTCATCCAACTCCTTGTTAAGTCCAGCAAGGAAATCAAATATTCGTTCTTTATCGACCATTTTCTTGTATCTTTCACCATCCTCGGCAGAACTCCACACACAATCATTAAATATATCTATTTCTTGCCACAATTTGTTGAAAATATTGAAGTACTATATTACATCCATATCACCTTGTCTCAGATTTCGAACTTTGTTTCTTAGTTTGAACATTTGAGTTGAGTTTTCAAGGTTTGAAAAAGCACGATTTACAGCGTCCCAAAGCTCCTTTGTAGTTGAGTAATACACGTAATTTTCGCCCATGTTTTCTTCCATTGAGTTCACAAGCCATGCCATAACAATTGAGTTGTTGGCATCCCAGGTATGAAACGTAGGATCAGTCTCCTTTGGCTTCTGTATTGTGCTATGGAGATACCCAATCTTCCTGCATCTGTGAATAACCATTTGAGCAGCCCTCGACCATTAAAGGAAATTTTTGTCATTAAGCTTATGAGTAGTTATTTGAACGGATGAGTGATCAATAGCAATGGGGACAATTGTAGAGGCTGACTGAGAAGGTTTCGAAGACACCTTTGAGTCGTTGCCCTTGCTTGTCCCTGTCATGGTAGTTTTTACCATGGTATTTTCTTCAACTACACAGCCTGCTTTGATACCATGTTTCCACGCAGTAGGAAGAAAACCTCAAACACTGCTTGTATATTTTATTGAACTGAATTACAAACTAATTTATAGACTTAGGTATTATCTAAGTCCTTTATTTTAGGAAACCAGAAACATCCTAAAAACTAGGAGGTTAATTTGAATTAATCTCTAACTACTCTATGGATAAAACAAATTTAAAATAATTCAAATTAACTCAAATATCCAAATCTGTTTGGATAGTTTGAATTAATTCAAACTTCTTCAACTGATTTGGATAATCTTAATTATCTAAAAAAATATCCAACAGTCATCAGAACACCAAGAGCCCTCAATCGTCATTCTGCCTATGAAGTTGGATTTTCTATGGAGCATGGACCACCTTTTGAAAAAAAATCTGGTGTTTCTACCTATTTCCTTCAGATAAAGGGCATGAGATTTTTGTCTTCAAGATGTTTCTTCCGTCACAGCCAGCTTGTTGGGTTTTTTAATTCTTGAATTTCTGGTTTCCTGCTTATGAAGAGATAAGCCACCCTTTGTTTCTTTTTCGTCCAATGTACTTATGGAGTCCAAAGCACCAACTTTGTGGATAGCAATATTACCAAATACTTCCTTCTTCATTGCATCATATCCTCTTTAAGAGTTTCTAGGCCACTCTCTTCAGGTTTGCTTGCAAACCACACATCATGGCATGAGCTGCGGCATTATATCATGGTATGGGCCATGACACGAGTTGTGGCAAGGGTTATGACATGGGCTATGACATGAGTCATGGCACAGATTGTGGCATGTGTGACACATTACAACGTGGGTCATGGCACAAGTTATGACACATGTTGTGACATGTATTACACAGTGTTTTAAAAGGCTATTGAGGCTTATGCCTTGAGGCAAGACTCTACAAAAACCTTGAGGTTATAGCCTTAAGATAAGGCTCTACGAATTAGGCTTGAGACTATAGCCTTAGGGTAATTGAGGCTTATGCCTCACCCTGTCGAGGCTTACAGGTTTGAGGCTATAGCCTCAAGGTTGTTGAAGCCTAAATCTCAAAGGGTTTTTCGTCTCTATGGACTTTTAGTATACATTCTATTAGAGGTTTATGCCTTGATATTCAATGAATTTTAATGGGTTCTATATACTTTTGTGTGCTTTTGATATAGATTTCATGATTTTTGTATTTGATCTCAACTTGCTCGAACCTTTAATGAAATAAGGGTTTAGTTGACTTCCAATTAACCTTTTAAATGAAATAGAAAAAGAGTGATTGAGAAGAAAGAATAGGGAAATTGTTGATTGTCCTAGTGTTTAATCTCATATATAATCATTATCTTATCATTGATAGATAAGAAAAATTACCATTGCAATTGGTGGATGACGAAGAAGAATGGGTGGATATTGTCACTAATGGGGACCTTAGAGGATCTTACTAGACAATAATGCTGAAAATTTATTTGATGAAACCATGGGAGCTAAATTTTATACAAGAGAAAATTAAATTAAATTAGAAACTATTAATAATGACAAATAATTAATTTTATCATTATGAAGTTTGTCTTTTTTATTATTCAATTTTCTTCTGACTTTGAGTTTTTTTTTTATTTTTTTTACAATTTTATTATTATTCAATTTTCTTTTGACTCTGAGTATTTTTTATATTTTATTTTTGATAATTTTATTAGTTGATGCCTCATTCTGCCTTTAGGCTTATGCCTTGCCTCATTTTGGCAAAATGCCTCAAAATCACCTTTAGCCTTTTAAATCATTAGTCACGCATTATGACACAAGTGGTGGCACCCATCATGGTATATAGCAGACTCCCCAAGTCATAGCTACACTACCAATCAACCACTAACTCCTTGAACCCTTCCTCCTTAAGTTGTATGTTCTCAAATCTGAAGGGATATTTTCCTTCTTTCAAGCCTCCAATATCAAGAGGATAGGGTAATGAGCCTTGGCAAAATGCTCTGAATCACATTGGAAACTGATCTTCCCAATCTAAAGAAATAATGAAACAATCAAGACGGGACAGAACTTGACCATCTTGGTCACCATTCTAGGTAAACTGCCAACCAATCAGGAGATCAATCAAATTGCAATCCTCAATAGAGTTACTTGAGCTTCTTATTGTTTTTTTTTTGATAGATAAACAAGAATTGTATAACAAGAGGCAAAAAAGCCACAAAACATGCAGGGAGTATACAAGGCAGCTAAGACCTCACATATAAGAAGAAATAAAGCCAAAAAACCTCACCAGCCCTTAATTGGAAGTTAATCACTCCAAAAAGCCTATAAGGGAGAGCGACTCCTCTCCAATATACAATCTTGCCTAACTCCATAAATTACAAACAAAAGAATTTTTGAGTTTCTGAAGTGCTAACACATCCCCCCTAAAGGCTAGTCTATTCCTCTCATTCCAAACCGTCCAAAAAATGTACAACGGGATGGACTTCCATATCTTTTTCCTTTTTTTTCCCTACAAAAGGGCTCCTCCAGCTAATTAAGACTTTTTTTACAGTTTCTGGAAAGACCCACTGAACACCAAACAAAACAAGGACGATATTCCATAGAACTCTGACCACTGTACAGTGTATAAAAATATGATTTACAGTTTCTTCTTCACAACCACACAAAAAGCAACAATTAGGGAGCTGCCACCCTCTTTTCTGGAGCTTGTCTAGAGTAAGTACCTTCCCCCACGTAGCCTCCCAAGCGAAGAACGCAATTTTGGTTGGAACTCTATCCACCAAAATGCAATTTTTCGGGAAGGCGGTGACAATGGGGTTGACCAATGAGCTGTACGCTTCCTTGACTCTGAACTGCCCGTTTCTTCCTCCCTTTCAAGAGATTGAGTCTTCTTCCAAGGTAAGCTTGCGACCCCTCAATACATGGAGCAAGTTACCTACCATATCCAATTCCCAGTCATTAAAATCCCTAAGAAATCTTAGATTCCATCCTCCTTGACCGAAATTCTGGTCCCACATCTCCTCCACCGTTGCGTTCCTATGTACAGAGCCATGGCAAAAAGATGAGGGAAGCTTTGGGACAGGGTTGTACATCTGCACCAATGATCAGTCTAGAATCTGATTTTGGTGCCATTTCCAACTATGAACACCATATTATCCCAGCACCAATCAGTTTCCTTTAAGATCTCCTTCCAAACCCCTACTCCAAACGCCCCAATAGCCTTCTTTGTCCTCCAACCAAGACCTTTTTGCCCATATTTCGCCAAAATCACCCGCTTCCAGAGATTTTCCTTATCACAAGCAAATCTCTATATCCATTTGCCAAGCAAGGCTTTGTTCACCATTATTGTGGTCATGGGGCAATCTGCTCTGTATTGAAGTGCCCTCCAATGCACAATGGTCATCCCATAAACTTCTAATAGCTCTTAACTCTTAAAAGAGAAAGAACTTTCTTTCAGTATCCTGGTCATAAACACCTGAAAAAACCGAACAAACACCATCTTCACAGTTTCTGAACCTTCATTTTAGAGAGAAAGCCCCTGTTTCCATCTCCAGCATCTCCAAAATTCTGCTGTCCCAGAAAACTGCAGCACTTTCTGATGCCCCCTTGCATCAATGGGTCTTCACTTCACCAACACACTCTCAACTTCTGATCACCTCAGTTGACATGAACTCTTAGTTTCTTTCTATTGAAATTGAAATTTTGTAGGGTTCCCTTTTCCATCTTCCAAAATTTCTAGTTTCTTTCTCCATGAAACTGCTTGTCCAATTTCATTTTTCACCATGTGTTTCTATGCCTGAGCAGACACAAGTCTGAGAATTTGATGTTTGTTTGAGATTAGACCATTAAATTGTGATTTATTTTTATTTTTATTTTCTGTTTTCTTTGATATGTAATTTTTTTGATACATAACATTGAACTTCCACCTTCCCACTGCAATCCCTTGCTACTTGAGCCAAGAGTCATTATTTTGGTTCTTTTTCTTCTTTGTTTCTTCAATTAAAATTGATAATGATACTATGTAAGTGTGTTAGAGAATGACATTGATGTTGAATGTCATCATCTTTTAACCACTCTTTGCAATAGACATGCATTTCACATTTCTATGCATATATAAACTTTTTATCTATATATTTTTCAATATGTGAAAAAGCATGTGATATGTGATATGATACATGAAGGATCTCTTTAACACAGTTCACGTATTGTCATGAGGTTTGGGGAAAATTTATTGTGTCCATCTAGTTAGCCCAAAAAATTTCCATTAGAAGTATATTTTGTGAAAACGAAGAAGCAAGCGTAAGACAAATTTTAGGTGAATTACCTGAAATTGTGAAGGGATGTTTGCTGTCCTTTTCTCCCTTCCACTTCCTTTTGGAAATGATAAACATTCCTGATGATTCATTTGTGATTTGGTTGATTTAGTTGTTGCCAAAAGTTATTAAATGCTTTCATACTAAAAAAAGATGGATGTTTCCTATCCACAATGATCAAGGGATGCTTTCTGCCCTCCTTTTCCCTTCTCTTTCTTAATAGTCAGGTTTGTTTTGTTTTTTAATTCCTTTTTCTCATTTTCATACAGATATCTGAGACCTATTGTATCAGATGTGGCTGTGGTTGCCAAATGTCATTTGAGTGCTCTTTATACTCATGAAAAGGGGAAACTCTTTGCACAATTGGTTGACTTGCTTCAGTTCTATGAAGGTTTTGAGATTAATGATCATGTAGGAACACAACTGAATGATGATGAGGTACTTCAATCTCATTATGACCGTCTCCAGTCTTTCCAGTTACTTGCGTTTAAGAAGATTCCCAAGGTATGTTCATTAGTAGGAGTTATTTACAAAGATATTCACTTGAAAAGAGCTGCTCCTTGATTAAAATACAATTCATGAATTGGAACAATTTAAATATATATATTTTTTTCATTTTAATTTGTGTCTCAATTGCCATTCTCATTGGTCCTTGTAGTTGCGAGAACTTGCACTGGCCAATATTGGTGGAATTCATAGGCGTGCTGATCTCTCAAAGAGGTTGTCTGTACTTTCTCCTGAAGAGTTAAAAGACTTGGTCTGCTGTAAGGTCTGTAAACTGACTGATTGACAGGTTTATTTTAAAGTGCTAACATTTTGAAATCAGATCCTTCTGTTTTGCTGTAATAGATCTTTTATTTTTTGTTTATATAGGTGTTTCTTAGGTATGATTCAAAATTGATTTTTATTAACCTTGCTATGCTTTTATTTTCTAGCATTTTTTTCTTGATTATTTCATTCTGAGGTTTTTATTTATGTGCAGTGTGTAACTAATGCAAATGTATTTTATTGCTGAATGATTACTCTTTTAAGAATTGATTCTCTTCTCTCTTAAACTAAATATGGGCATTAACAAATATAGGGGGCGTGTACACTCATGCTTGTATTCTCTTACCTAAACATATATAAACCTTGTCCAGTCACTCATTATGTTCCATTATCCTAAGACTAAATGAACTTGTAAAAGTATGACGGTGAGTAGGTATGCAATGTAGTTTTCTTGCAAGTGGTGTATGGACAACCTTTTTACGAAGTGCAGGATTTTGTTTGGTGGTTGACATACTAGAACAGTTGTACGAGTCACTAGAATCTAGTTTCCTCTTTTGTCATCTCTGTTATTAGTTGGTTCCAAGAATTTGCTTTTGGGATTTAAGGGGTGGTCTAATATTGAGAGTCTTTCTTGGAAGGGTATTGGGTTATTCATACCCCAGTTTTTGCATTTTGAGACGACAATTGTTTGTTTGATAATTGATGGTGGGTAGGACTTCCTTAAAAATGCTGCTCAGAGAATCCCCTAGGCTCTTCTTTTTTAGTTTGGCAGTGTGATCTCCAAGTTGTAGAATGCTTTTGTAGAGGGTAAGACAAATTCTTAATGCGGTGCTAATAGAAAATGAGACCGTAATGTCACAGACATAGTTTTTTCCTAAGCTCGTGCAATACTTAGACAAGTTAAGACACTTGATCTTGCTAAGTCAGCCTTACTCCCGATGCTTAGTTTGCTACGCTAAGATGCACTCGACTTAGAAGTTTTAGAGGGTGTAGTAGGCAACACTTAAAGAATGGAAGCTTTATTGCTTAAAGGAAGCTTTACAAGTGCTTTGGGAACTCATTTACTTGTTAGGAAGTGATTTGGGTGGTTTTTGGGTGGTGCCTTGGCCAAATGAGGGCCTCACCTATTTATAGGCACCTTAGGAAGTTTCTGGAACCTTGGGGGGTTCCTTACAAATCAAGGAGATTCTAGAACACCCTAGACAGTTCTATGTACAAGCCTATGTACAAGAATATACAAGAGATCTCTAGAATTCTCTAGAAAGCCTTGGACTCCTCTCATAGCCAAGTGTAGAGATGTGTGGACATCTCTAGCCCTCTCTAGAAGCTTCCATACTCTTCCACTTTGTAGCTAAGTGTAGATGTCTCCAATGGTCTCTAAAAGCTTCTCACCTCCTATATAAGCCCATGAGGAGGGTCATTTGAAGCATCTTGTGACGCTAAACTCTATGTTGCAGAGCAATGCATGTGGAGTCTTGTGTAAGTTGGACATTGAAAAGGCATATGACTCTATTATTTGGAATTCTTGATCTCTGTTCTTGAAAAGATGAATTTTGGTTAAAAACGGGTAGGACAGAATAAATGGTGCTATCCTTTGCAAGGTTTTTCGTGATTGTTAATGGCTTAGAAAATCTCTAAGGCTCTTCTTTTTTAATTTGGCAGTGTGATCTCCAAGTTGCAAAAAGCTTTTTTAGAGGGTAGACGGATTCTTGATGTGGTGCTAATAGCAAATGAGACCATAGACTATGTTGAAGATCAATGCATGTGGAATCTTGTGCAATTTAGATATTGAAAAGGTGTATCCTGTTAATTAGAATTTCTTGATCTTAGTTCTTGAAAAGATGAATTTTGGTTGGAAATGGGTAGGATGGAATAAATGGTGCTATCCTTTACAAGGTTTTCAATGATTGTTAATGGCACCCCTTCAAGTTTCTTCCAAAGCTCTAGAGGTTTGAGGAAAGGGGACCCTTTGTCTCCCCATTTATTTGTTGTTGTAATGGAGGCCCTTACCTCAAGAGAGCTAAGGAGGGTGGTTATCTTATGAGAGTTAGGGTGGGGGGAGAGGTGGTAAAGGGGAGGAGGTGTCTTATTTGTTGTTTGCAAACGACACTCTTGTTTTTTGAGAGGCTTCTTAAGATTATATGGTTCATTTAAGCTGGTTGTTCATGTGGTTTGAAGCTTTATTAAGGTTGAGAATTAACTTGGATAAGTGTGAGCTGATTCCAATTGGTAGAGTGGATCATGTTTTAGAGTTAGGGTGCAAAGGAGGCAAACTTCCATCTACTTACCTAGGTCTATCTCTAGGTGCTCCCTTTAGATCAGTGACAATGGAAGAGAGGTTTTGCAAAAGACTCAATGTGAAAAAGGCAATACATCTCTAATTGGGGGAGGCTTACGTTGATCAAAAGTACTTATTATATATTTTTTTTTGTCTTTATTAGTATTTTGAGGAAAGTCATATTGAGGCTAGAGAAAATTTAAAGGGATTTCCTTTAGTGAGGTGGTGCGTTGGAGATAAAGATGCATCTTATGAAGTGGTTGACAATGTCCATGGAGAAGAGTAAAGAAAGGGAGAAAAAAGGAGGGGGGGAGGTGGTTAGGTATTAGGCTTCAAGGCACTTTTGTGCAAATGGAATTGGCGGTATGAAACTAAAAGAGGAGCCTTTTGGAATCAGATCATTAGTGGAAAATATGAGGAGGAAGAGGGAGGATGATGGTCTCATTAAGTGAGAGTTGGGTATGGGGTCAAGCTTTGGAAATTTATTAGGAAGGAGTGGAATAACTTCTGCTGTAGTTCTTCATTTGTGGTGGGTGATGAGTGGAGGGTGAAGTTTTGGAAGGATAAATGGTGCTAGGATGAATCGTTGTGTATTTCATTCCCTTCTTTATATGCCTTAGTTGTTTCAAAGAGGTGTGGGTTGTGGATCTATGGGTTCAAACAGGGGAGGGACGTCATTGGAACCTTTATTTTGTCTAGACCTTTAAATAATTGGGAATTGGACATTGTAGAGTATTTATTTTCAAGGTTACAAGGAGATGTGGTTGATAGTGCAGGGGAAGACAAGGTGGTGTGGATGAACTTCAAAAACAACAAGTTTTTAGTTAAGTATTTATATGCCATATTGGAACCAGGGGATCAATTTCCTTTCCAATGAGTGTAATTTGGAACTCTCGGGTGCCTTCTAAAGTAAGTTTTTTTGCATGGGAGGCTAGTTTGGGAAAGGTTTTGATAATAGATCAGCTTCAGAAAAGAGGGTGGTCATTGGTCAATAGATGTTTTAAAGACATGGAAGAATCCAAAGATCACATCCTCCTCCGTTATGCCAAGGTCAGGGTCCTTTGGCAGTTGTTTGCTCTTTTTGGTAGTCATTACGTGCAAGCTACTACTATTAAAGAGTCTCTCTTAGGGTGGTATGGTCTCTTTGTGGGTAAAAGACACAAGAAGATTTTGACAACTGCTCCTTTTGTGTATCTTTTGGACTGTATGAATAGAAAGGAATCAAAGGTCATTTTCTAATGGGGAGCATTTAGATTAAGATTTGAACAACTCTTTTCTTAAAAATTTGTTTTCATGGGTGAAGATGTACATAGATATAGGTTCTGTCTTTATTAGATTTTATAGATTGGTTGAGTTCTTGTTAGGGGAGGTAGTTGTTTTTTGTGTTCTCTTTTGTTTGAAGTGCTTTTAGGTGCTATTTGTATACATCCTATGTACTTTGGAGCGTTATCTTTTGGTGCTTTTTAATATATTTGCATTATTTGCTTATAAAAGGTCTACTTATGAATTGTGTCACAAAATCTTCTGCAAAATTGCCGGCTATCATGATTTCTTTTTTTATTTTTCCTTTTGCTTTGTTCGTCCCCTTACTTCTCATCCCTGCCTCTCTTTGTCCCTTTGCCCATATGTTCATGTATGTGAATTTATTGTTGTAACATGTAAACTCAGCATATTTTAAATTCTCTTGGTTGATATTTTCCCCTTCTTTCAGCTAAAATTGGTGTCAATGGAAGATCCCTGGTCAGAAAGGGTTGATTTTCTTATTGAGGTCATGGTATCCTTTTTTGAGAAGCAACAGTCTCAAAAAGAAGCTATAAATGCTCTTCCACTTTATCCGAATGAGCAGATCATGTGGGATGAAAGCCTTGTACCAAGTATCAACTACTCTGGGGAAGGGTGTCTGGCTCTCCCAAAACTTAATCTACAATTTCTAACGCTTCACGATTATCTTCTGAGAAATTTCAATCTCTTCCGTCTTGAATCAACATATGAGATTCGTGAAGATATTCAGGAGGCTGTACCCCATCTCCTTGCCTACATCAATCATGAAGGAGAAACTGCTTTTCGTGGTTGGTCAAGGATGGCTGTGCCAATTAGAGAATTTAAAATTACTGAAGTTAAGCAACCAAACATTGGAGAAGTCAAGCCATCATCTGTGACTGCAGCAGTTACTTTCAGTATTTCCAGTTATAAAGCGCGAATGAGATCAGAATGGAATGCCCTTAAAGAGCATGATGTTTTGTTTCTACTCTCTATTCGTCCTTCCTTTGAGCCATTAAGTGCAGAAGAAGCTGCAAAGGCTAGTGTACCCCAAAGGCTTGGTCTTCAATTTGTACGTGGATGTGAAGTTATCGAGATCCGTGATGAGGAAGGAACTCTTATGAATGATTTCACTGGGAGAATTAAACGAGATGAATGGAAGCCTCCAAAAGGTGAACTGAGAACTGTGACTGTTGCTCTAGATACGGCACAATATCACATGGATGTCGGTGATATTGCAGAGAAAGATGCAGAAGATGTATATGGGACATTCAATATATTGATGAGGAGGAAGCCCAAGGAAAACAATTTCAAAGCCATTTTGGAATCCATAAGAGATCTTATGAATGAAACTTGTATTGTTCCTGACTGGTTGCACAACATATTTCTCGGTTATGGGAATCCATCTGCAGCTCAGTGGACAAATATGCCTGATCTTCTGGAGACGGTGGATTTCAAAGATACTTTCCTTGATGCGGACCATTTGAGAGAGAGTTTTTCGGATTATCAGGTTGATCTTATTTTGACGTTTTTGATTTTGTGAAGTTACTTATGTTTGCTTGTATCTTCCACAATTTCATGAACTGTAAAAATGGTAATCTTATAACTTTTCGCTGTATTTCTTAAGGTTCAATTCATAAATCCGGATGGTACTGAAAATTTGCATCCGAGGCCCCCTTTTCGAATTAGGCTCCCCAGAACGCTGAAAGGAAACATCCACGCTCTTCCAGGGAATAAAAAGTCCTCTACAGCTTCAATGAATGATGTCAGTATGGCGGATGCTGGTTCTGAGCAGGAAAAGCTTATTGTTGAGGCATATATTCCTCCTGACCCAGGTCCTTATCCTCAAGATCAGCCCAAACAGAACTCTGTCAGATTTACGCCCACACAGGTGCAAGACAACTCTTTTATCCATAATATTTACTTCATATATTTTGGAGGGATTTTATTCTGTGTATATCTGTGTATTATTATTTTTGGTGTCTTTTTTTTTTTTTTTTGATCAGAAACGAAGAGAAATATATTAATAGAAGGAAAGATACAGGAGAAAGAAAGAAAAAAGAAACAAAAGAAACCACTAGAAGGATGAGAGGTCCTTCCTACACAAACTGAACAACATAAAAACCCCCAACATTAGCTAAAAACAAAGAGAAACCCCCCTAAACTCAAACTTTTGAAGCGCAAACCTCACTCCAGTTGAGTTGTAACATATTTAAAGGAACTCCTCTAAAAGCTGCAGAACAAGAAGCCCAAAGAGAGGAATAGAACAAAATCAAATCCCATAACGTCTCTTCCGATCTCCCCTTATCCTCAAAAATCCTATTGTTTCGCTCTTGCCACACTATCCAAACCAAAGTAAGGCAAGCAACTTGCCAAAGAGTCTTGCCTCTTAAGGAGTTTCCCAAGCCTTTAAAAGCAATAACCAACATGTCCACAAACCTCCTTGGAGGGGCCCACACCAGCCCAGCTAGCTTGAACAACTTGTTCCAGAGTCTAATGGTAACAGGACAATGAAGAAAAAGGTGATCAATCGACTCTCCATTTCCTTTGCAAAGAATGCACCATTGAGGACAGAGGGACTTGTAGGGTCTTCTCAACTGCAACTTGTCATTGGTGTTCACCTTCCCATGAGCTACTAACCAAGCCAGTGCCTTAACCTTTGAAGGGGCTTTTGAACTCCACAAAAACTTGGCCGGAAGGAACAAAATAGGATTAGAGACTTTTGACAAGGCCAAGAAAAAAGATTTCACTGAAAACAAGCCTGAAGAAGACAAAGACCACGCTCTAGAATCTGCCAAAGAAGGAGAGAAACGCACTGAACTGAGGGAGGACATTAATCTCTGAAGGAGATCAATTTCTGAATCGGTAAGATTGCGGCGAAAATTTAAATTCCAAGCCAATGGAAAGGAATTGCCAAGGACATTTGAAACAGTGAAGTTTTTTACAGAAATAACTCTATAAAGATCAGCAAATTGCGAGCACAAAGATTGGTTACCCCACCAAAGATCTTCCCAAAAGCGAATTCTCTCCCCATTGCCCACCACTAGGCGAACAAAAGGGGAAAATTCCTCGAAAACTTGAGCAATAGCCTTCCAAGGACATCTGTGTGACCATTTAACCACCATGTTGGCGTCCCATCCATTAGGATGTGTCCCATATATACTCACTATAACCTTATGCCAAAGACCACTCCTTTCTCTAGGGAACCTCCAAAGCCATTTCCCTAAGAGAGCAATATTTCTCAAAGAAATCTTCCCAAAACCCAAACCTCCCAACTCCTTTGGTCTGCTAACAACCTCCCATTTGACAAGATAATCTTTCTTCCCTTCCCCTGCCCCAGACCACAAAAAATTCCTTTGCATCTTCTCAATCTTTGAAGCAAGTGAGGCTGGGATTTTAAATAGGGAGAGGAAGTAACTAGGGATGTGAGACAAACAAGACTGAATTAAAGTAATCCTCCCTCTCAAAGACAAATAGGCCTTTTTCCAACCATCCAACCTTCTCGAAATTCTCTCAACCACTGGGTCCCAAAAGCCTATTGTCTTTGGGTTCCCTCCCAAAGGAAGACCTAAATAAGATAAAGGCCACTCAGACACTCTGCAATCAAAAACCGAAGCCAGACTAGACAATAGCTCCTGCCTAGTGTTAATACCAACAATGGTGCTTTTCTCTAAGTTGATTTTTAAACCAGAAACTTGCCCGAAAACCAAAAGGATAATCTTGAGGTTTTGAAGATGTTCCACAGAGGCTTTAGAGAAAAAGATAGTGTCATCTGCAAATTGTAACAAAGACACTCTTGTCCTATCCCTCCCCACAGAAAAACCCTCAGTAATCCCAGTTTCCTCTGCTCTAAACAACAATCTACTTAGAACATCTGCCACTAAAGTAAAAAGGAAAGGAGAGAGAGGGTCTCCTTGTCTCAAACCTCTAGAAGCCTTAACCCAACCCTTTGCATTCCCATTAACTAGGATTGCAAAACTAGAAGAAGACAAACAGCCCCTTATCCACGATCTCCATTTCTGGCTGAACCCCTTCCTTTGAAGCACATGATCTAAGAAGCCCCAATCCACATGATCATAGGCCTTCTCAAAATCGATTTTGAAAACAATTCCTTCCTCCCCTGACCTTCTTTTCTCATCCACCACTTCATTGGCTATCAACACAGCATCTAAAAGGTTGGAATTAGCTTTAAATTTTAATCTATTCAAATGAGTGATGCCTTCAACTATTTGGGGTTAGCATCTGCAGTTTCTCTTTTGAATTATTTGTTAGTTAAATTGTTAAACTTTAGTCATTTATTAAGAATTTCCTATTCTCTATGATACCATAATTCCCATTCGGTTTGCTTGTTTTCTAAAGTGAATATTCTGCACATTGTATTTTTGTACCTCTATATGATTAGAATTCATAATTTTTTTTGTTCTTACCAAAAGAGGGAGAAGAAAAAAAATACTATGCTATGATTTCTTTAAATGAATTAAAATCAAACTTTAATTTTATATTATTGTAGGTATCTGACTGTCCTTGTTTAGGCATCGCTTCTACTAAATGGTAGATTTTATTGAAGTTGGAGAGGGAAAGAGGGTGTGAAGCGCTTCCATGACTGCTACACCAGAACAACTCTGATAGTAAACTGGAAACCACCATGACAGTCAAATTGGGGCCTAGAAATACAAACCAGCTCCTTATGAGAGACAGCTAAACTGACCAAAAAGTGCTATCTTCTCAATCATGATAATCTCCTACTAACTCCTCAAAAAGATTAAACATAAAAACCTATCAAACATGAGAAAAAAATTATATTTGAAGATAAGTGCCTTATAGTTTCTTTTAAGATAATCTGCTAATTATTCCTTATCTAATGTCTGATTGTAATTTACTTGTAAGGTTTAAAAGTTGTTGTTCTGGACTCTGGTCACTTTCTTCAGGTTTGCCCTCTGTATGATTGAACCCACAGGTACTGTATTGCGATTTCTTTGAAGAATAAGACCCAACTCATTAGTCCTCTTGTGTGTTAATGGTCTTTTACAATGTAAGGAACTAAAGAAAGAACTTTTCAGTGTGTTACCAGAGGGAACCCTTTTTTTTTTTTTTTTTTCCTGGTTTTCAATACTACTGATTGAGGTTGCTGGATGATATTGTGGTTTAAACATTTTGATTAGGGGTGCCAGTCGAGGGTTATGAGAAGGAGCTTTATTCTCTTCTTAGGAAATTGGGGTGTTAAGGGGAAAGAGTAAACCCTTGGCTTCATCAATCTAGAGTTCTCGATCAACTGCAATTGCTCACTGTCCATTGGAAGGAGGAAGGGGAGGGGTGCTAGGGTTTAACGGTTCAGGGGCATAGTTGGACACCTTCATTTTTTGGTCCTTGGTAGGGTTTTTTCTTTGGGGGTTGATTGAGCAGTTTTTATTTTTTATTTTTTGTTTTTATGTTAGGATGGTGGGTATTTGTTCTTCTTTTCTTTTCCCTTCCTTGCCTTTTGGCCTTTTCTATTTACTCCGTGTGTGCTTTGTTGCTCATTTCGACAAACACTTTTATTATATCTTGTTGATTTACCTATAAAAAAAAAAAAGATTACTAAAAGAAAGAACTTTTTTTTTTTTTTTTGGATTAGAAATGAAGAAGAATATATTAATAGAAGAACAGATACAGGAGAGATAAAAGAAACAAAAGAAAGAGAAAAAACCAAGGGAAGGATGAGAGGTCCTTCCTACACAAATTGAACAAAGAAGAAAACTCCCAACAATAGAACTCTAAAAACAAAGAGAAACCCCAACAATCTTCAAACTTTTGAAGCGTAAACCGCAATCCAGTTGAGTTGTAAAACATTTAGAGGAACTCCTCTAAAAGCTTCAGTACAAGAAGCCCATAGAGAAGAATAAAACCGAATCAAATCCCATAACATCTCTTCCGTTCTCCTTTTATCCTCAAAGATCCTATTGTTTCTCTCTTGCCACACCATCCAAATCAAAGTAAGGCAAACAATTTGCCAAAGTGTCTTGCCTCTTAATGAGTTCCCCAAGCCTTTAAAAGTAATAACCAACATGTCCTCAAGCCTTTAAAAGAAAGAACTTTTCAAACCCTTATCTGAGTCCTCCCCATGATCAAACAAAGAAGGATGTGATTAATGGATTGTTCTTCAATTTTACAAAGAAAACATCTATTAAGTAACAACTACCCTCTCCTTTGAAGTTGATTTAGGGTCAACACCTTTCCTCAACTAGCTTCCAAGGTGAAGAAACTTGCTTTAAATGGCACCCATGGATGCCAAATTACACCCATAAAAAAGGGAATGGAAGCCCCTCATTTTATTTGAAGCCCCTTACTGAAAAATTATCATTCCTCGAGTCTATTCATGCCACCTTTTCCTCCCCCTCATTATTCATTGACATTCCTTGTAACTTGGAAAATAATTCTTCTACAATGTCCAACTCCCAATCATTCAAATGTTTAGAATAACAAGAGTTTCAATGACCCTCTCACTTGTGTGGTGCCATAAAACTGCCACCCTAGCCCTTTTGATGTGGTTAAGGCATGTAAAGATGAGAAAGATATTCACAAGGGCTCATCTCCACATCATTTATCTTTCCAAAACTTCGCCCTCCTTCCATTACTCTCAAAAGGAAGTTCTACCATAAAAGGTGTCTCAATCCTTCCTAATAACTTTCCATAGCACGATCCCATACCAATCTCTCACTTCACAAGACTGCCACCCTCCATCTTTCTCCCTTGCTTCCCACTCGAAAGAACCGCTCACTAGTTATGGGTTGTTTTCAAAAGCTCCCCTTTTACTTGCATATTGCCAACTCCACTTGCACAAAAGAACCTTATTAAGCGAAGAAAGACATCTTATGCCTAATCCTCTTGTACCATTCTCTATGTAGAGAATTAACTACTTTTCTAGGTGCAATTTTTTCTCTAAAACCTCTTTTCCTCAAAGGAAATCTCTTTGAATCTTTTCAAGCCTCAATCTGACTTTCCTTGGAATACTAAACAAAGACAAAGTATATGGGTTGATTAAATGATGTGCTTCTGATTATGTAAGCTTTCCCCCTTTATAGATATATTGTCTTTTTCACATTGACAAACTTTTGCGAAACCACTCTTCCATCGCATCCTAGGTTGCTATTGATCCAAAAGGTGCACTCAAGGAAAGACCCATGTAGGTAGATGGAAGCTCTCCTACTCTACACCCTAGTTCAAAGGCCAACTCCACTACATTCTTCACTCTTTCAATTGGAATCAACTCACTCTTTTCTAAGTTAATTTTTAGCCGTAATATAACTTCAAACAACATTAGCCCCTAACATAAATGGACCATTTGATCTTGGGAAGCCTCATCAAATGAGAGTATCATTCGCAAACAACAAATGGGACACCTCTTCCCTTTCACCACTTCTCCTACTCATCCTTACTCTCGAGAGGTAATTTCCCTTTCTAGCCCTCTTAAGGAGACAATTAAGGGCCTCCATCGCTACTATAAATAAATAGGGAGATAGAAAGTCCCCTTGCCTCAAACCTTAGAGTTTTGGAACAAACCAGAAATGTTGTAATTAACAATCACATAAACTTTGCAGAAGAAGTGCACCATTTAGTCCATCCTATTTGAGAAAATAAAGATTGATCTTAATAGGGAAAACACCCAAGAGGGGGGGTCGATTGGGTTTTTAATTTTTTTTTCAAACAAAATAAATTTAAGCAAAAGAAGGACGAATATAAAGAGACAAGGTTAGAGAGAGCAAACTCAGATTTTATAGTGGTTCAACGCCCTTTGCCTATGTCCACTCTCCTCAAGCTCCTAATCAAGTGAAGGTTTTACTATACTTGAAGTTTCAACCAAGCTTCTAACACCTTTACACTTGGATTCCGACTTCAATGAACTTTTACACAATCTCTTGAAGTTTCTACTCACTTGAAGCTTCTAACACTCAAACAACAAATTTAAATCTCTCAACCTAGCTCAACAAGGGCTCAAATACAACTCAAATGTTAGGATGAATGACAAGGGTGCCCTAAGGAATATGCAAGTGGAGATTTAATGTACCAAGGAAAGAATGAGAGCTTTTGAGTCAAGAAAAAGTAGTTAAACAAATAAATGCAAGTGTTCTTATACTCATAAATGAAATGGAACTCTCAATTTATAAGTTTCTAGCCTTAGGAGCCAAAATGCTAAAAAGCAGCCTCGATCGGTCGAGCTGGGGATCGACCGGTTGACTAGCCGTTGGGCAATAAATGCATGACAGGTAACTGTTAGGCTTCAATCGGGAAGGCATAGCCATCGACCGGGAATGAAAGGCTATTTTTGCATCTCTTAACCGAACCTCAACTGGGAAGGTATAACCAGTTGAGCTGGTTGACCAATGCCTCGATCGGTTCACCATTTTTGGCCCGAAAACCTATATTTTTCTATTCTTTTTACTTCTAACACTTAAGGCAATGTCTTTAGGTCAATGAGTATGCCAACTTTGAAATGATTTGCCTAAGGTTAATTTGATAAAACTTAGGTTTTAATGGAAATATAACTTTAATGTATAAACTGAGTTTTTAAAGATGCATGAAAAGATATGGAAATCCTAAATGCACCCATGCATTCAACTTACATATGTTTCCTATGATTAAAGGGTCTTCCATATGTCTTGATCTTGCATATATTGGTTCCTTTGATGAATTTTCAAAGTAATGCATGAAATTCTTTATAATTCAAAATGATTAGCAACTTAACCATGGTTTGTTATCATCAAAGCAAGATTAGGAGAACCCTTGGGCTAACACTATCCATTATTTTTTTTAATCAAATTTCATCTTGTTAAGAACTGATGGCAACAACCTCCAGTTGATGTGATCATAAATGTATTGCATAAATATTGATGAGATCATACTTATATTAGTGGTAATTTTCTACTTTTATATGATCTTGATATCCTCACTTGGAAGTCAGCAGCACTTCAGCCTAAAAGAAAGTGTCATGGAATTGGAAGGTTGTGCGATTATTTTATAGAAAGTACCACAGTGCTAAATGTCTTGTGATAAATATCTTTGTAAACATTGGAAACAAAGGGATGTTTTAGTTAAAACTATTTTAATTATATTTCTGATTTCTATTCAACATAGCTGTTGGTGTTTGTGTGAATATAGCTAGCTAGCTAGTATGTCTTGTGGACGGCAGTTTATGGATTGTGAAAGTTACATTTTTGAATGGGAGGGAAAATGTTCATTGCTATTGACTTTGTCTTTTTTACTATTTACCTTAATGTGTCTGCTATGCAGATTGTAGCAATCAATTCAGGTATTCAGCCTGGCTTAACAATGGTTGTGGGTCCACCTGGTACAGGAAAGACTGACACTGCTGTGCAGATCTTGAATGTTCTTTATCACAATTGCCCTTCTCAGAGAACATTAATAATCACTCATTCAAATCAGGCTTTGAATGATCTTTTTGAGAAGATAATGCAGGTATGAGGCATTAAGTTTAATTACTTGAAGATGATATTGTTATTATTATTTTTATTTTTACAATTGAAGAAGAAACTTTTAATGCTTCTCCAGTTAGAATCAAGTTCCTAAAGCATTTATATGTTTACTATGTCAGAGGGATGTGCCTGCTCGCTATCTTCTTCGACTGGGTCAAGGAGAACAAGAACTTGCGACTGATCTTGACTTTAGCCGTCAAGGACGTGTTAATGCTATGCTTGTTCGACGGTTGGAACTACTTAGTGAAGTAGAAAGGCTTGCAAGATCTCTCCAGCTTCCTGAGGATGTAGGTTATACTTGTGAAACTGCTGGATATTTTTGGTTGCTTCATGTCTATTCACACTGGGAACAGTTCCTTGCTGCTTGTTCTGGTAACGAGGACAAACCAACATTTGTCCAAGATCGTTTTCCCTTCAAGGAGTTCTTTTCCAACACTCAGCCAGTTTTCATGGGTGAGTCCTTTGAAAAAGACATGCGTGCAGCAAAGGGTTGCTTCCGCCATCTTAAAATCATGTTCCAAGAGCTTGAAGAGTGTAGGGCATTTGAATTGCTCAAGTCGACAGCTGATCGAGCGAATTATCTAATGACGAAGCAGGCAAAAATTGTAGCAATGACTTGTACCCATGCTGCTTTGAAGAGGAAAGATTTTCTTCAGTTAGGATTCAAGTATGATAATTTGTTGATGGAAGAAAGTGCCC
The DNA here is from genome assembly GCF_004353265.1 of Vitis riparia. Taxonomy (NCBI): domain Eukaryota; kingdom Viridiplantae; phylum Streptophyta; class Magnoliopsida; order Vitales; family Vitaceae; genus Vitis; species Vitis riparia. Next base: position 1,692,664 of record NC_048438.1, on the reverse strand, counting down.
AAATATTAGAGATTGAAACTTTCATTCCAATGTTGCTTCAAAGACAGGAAGATGGGTATGCGCGGCTTAAACGCTGCATATTGATTGGTGATCATCACCAGTTGCCTCCTGTTGTCAAGAATATGGCTTTCCAAAAGTATAGTCACATGGATCAAAGTTTGTTTACCAGGTTTGTCCGTCTAGGTATTCCATATATTGAGCTTAATGCCCAGGGTAGAGCCAGGCCAAGTATTGCTCAACTTTACAATTGGAGGTACAGAGAACTGGGGGACCTTCCATATGTAAAGGAGGCAGGTATTTTCCATAAAGCAAATGCTGGATTCTCCTATGATTATCAGTTAATTGATGTCCCTGATTACCTTGGGAAAGGTGAAACTGCCCCTTCTCCTTGGTTTTATCAAAATGAGGGAGAGGCTGAATATGTTGTCAGTGTCTATATGTATATGCGGTTACTAGGGTACCCTGCAAGTAAGATATCCATCCTGACAACTTACAATGGCCAGAAACTGCTGATACGTGATGTTATCAACAGACGATGCATTCCATATGATTTCATAGGTCCTCCCAGCAAGGTAAATTATTGAGATGGTTGTACACTTTCTACATTTAAATTTGCAGTAATCATCAATTTCATTGCTCAGGCTATTCACTCATTCAGGTTTTGCAACATACACCTTTTTAATGAACAGAAGAATTATAGTTGGAATTGTCAATTGAAAATCCCATTTATGAGATCTTGTTTGCACAACTGCAAACCTGATTGAATTAGCCCACCCATCCATGTTGAATTACTTTCTGCCCATCATTAAATGTTTGACTACCTTATGGCGGGTTCTTCTGCTCAGTTTGAAGAAAGGCCAACATGAGCTCTGTTGGGTTCCACTGATGGTGTTCTGATTTTTATTTAGCTTGTGTACAGTACTAGGGCAGTAGAATCTGCAGGAACCATTTCCTGTGCATTCCTTTATTTTCAATAAAGGCATGTGTCATGGCTATAATCACATCACTTAGTTGATTGATTTTTTCTTTACAGGTTACTACAGTTGATAAGTTTCAAGGTCAGCAAAATGATTTTATCTTACTGTCTCTTGTTCGTACTCGCTTTGTGGGTCACCTTCGTGATGTTAGAAGACTGGTTGTTGCCATGTCTCGTGCTCGACTTGGTCTCTATGTGTTTTGCCGTCGTTCTCTGTTTGAACAATGCTATGAACTGCAGCCTACATTTCAACTTCTGCTTCAAAGACCAGATCATCTTGCCCTAAATTTGAATGAAACTACATCATTTACAGATCGTCATGTTGCCGATCCTGGATTAGTCCAGCTTGTCAGTGGTGTTGAAGAGATGGGTGGCATTGTTAATTTCAAAATGCATCAGGTGTATCAGGTATGCCTTTCTTGACTTCTTGGTTATTGCATAATTTTGGAATTTGCGCATATTGGGAGCAAACTTTGTTTGAAAGTGTAGCTTAGCTTTTTTGGTGGGTTGCAGTATGTTGAAAATCACATTCCATTTTGGGGCAGAAATTTAAAAGGCTTATGAGGGATCATTGTCCAAGGTGAATGCAAGGAGGCTCAATTTTGAGGCCTAAATTTGAGGCTACCCCTAGGTGTATGGTTCTCATTAGCTATGTGCCTCAAATCTTGGAACTTGCCTTGTGAGTGAATGTATGTGCGGACTACTAAAAGTCTATGATGAATTGACATTTGAATGAGTTTCATGTTGCTTTCTGGCCTTCAGAAAGTTCTTGGAGATTCAAATGGATAATTTGTTTATGGAGCTTAGATTGAAACATTGAGGTTGAGGAAGCACAATGTGGTAGAAAATGCACTCAGTACACTCAGTACATAGATCCTAATTTATATTTTCCTCTTGGTACCCTTTTATTTCTATATTTCTGATTTTATGCTTAAATAAATTGGATAAATTATGATACTGATATGTTTTATTGTTTAATGCCTTGCCTTGCATGATAAAAAGCTTTCTCACTTGTCTTTAAAAATTATGAGTTGAAGCGAGGCCTCTAGTTATGTGCTTCAACAACAGAGGATTGTTCTTAAAAATTGTGTTGCTTATGAGGTTCCTGTGCCCCAAATATGATGCAGGCCTTACCTCATGTATTAAGTAGGTCTCGGAGGTGGGTTTGAGTTTTAGTCTCCTGGTTCCTTCATTTTATACTATGAAGATCTCTGGCTCTTATGGGTGAACTAAAATATCTTACCCTTGAAATATAATCCATTCCTGCATCCTGGAGTTGAGCCACCCTAGGAGAAAAGGGCTTCTCAGCTCCTTAAGTGAAATATATATATATATATTTTTTTTTTACAAGTGAAATATGATTTTGCTCTTGTTGTCTTGTATCTTTCTTTAGTCTGAACTGTCCTTTTACCAGGAGGCTTTGAATTCTCATTTGTCCAGTTTCAAATGCTTTCTATTCTTCATCACTCTGAAAGCACAAGGCAGTGCTTGCTTTTGTACAATGTATCTGTTGTTGATGGGAACACATGTCAATAAGCATAATCTTATAATCTTCCATGCCTGTTGTTTACTTTCCATTCTGTTTGTTTTGTTGGTCTTCTTTTTTTGTTTTCATTTTTCACCTTTTTCAAGTGAATCCATTTATTTTATTTTGGTTTAGCTGAAGATTTAAAACAATTGTTTTAACCATATTTTGCATGAAAACTTCAAAATAAATGTTTTGGAGGATTTTGGTTTGTTGAGAATCTTGGGATTGATCATGGTTTTTCATGTGTTAATGACATTCACCAAAATAAAATCTGACATGGATTTTTTTTTTTTTTGGTTATGAATACAACATCGTCAAATCTTTGTCTATTTGTGAATGATGTAATTAGAACTTCTCTATATTCTTATTATCCTCTAGTAAAAAATGATACAAATGTGGGAGTGAGGCTAATCCCATTCTTTAGAGGAAGCCTATCCAAGCCTCGTCTTTCATTTGTATTTGATCAGGCAACAGGCCAAGGTTGTTGAGAATTTATTGAATTTGTGCTCAGTTTAGATGCCTAATGGATGGCCTTATATCTAGTAATATTTTTTTTTATCTTTATTATTCACTGAATTCTGAAGTTAATACAACTGGTCTTTCCTTGATCCCCAGGCGCGGGTAATGGGCCATCAATTTGATCAGTTTTCGGCTCATTCAGGACAAGTAGCACCATCCCTGGGTGGATGGGAGGAGCAAAACAGTCAGCTGAATTCAACATCCCAACACCAGCCCATGGACACTGATAGGCCTGCCGATTCACATGATGCAAATGGGGACTTGCCTCCTGAAAGCAAATCAGGGGAAGCTACAGAAATGAAAATCCATGAAAACAGTCAGGATGGGGATTCATCACCTGAGAACAATTTGAAGGAAAAAACAGATATGAATGGGGACAGGGGAGGTGCACCAGTTGAAAGCAGTTCACATGATGAAAACAGAATGGAGTAGTATCAGATGGGTTGAGCCCAGAAGAACGATTCTTCTCAGAGTGTGAGTGTAAGAATTTTGGGCCCCAATGCATCTATATATTGGCTGATGCTAAGTCATGGAAGAGTTCTTGGCTCAGTTCTAATCCAAGTTTTTGAACTACTTAGGTGGTAAACGAGAAAGGACAGTCATTACTGATCTTCGGTTGAAGGCATCAGGACCAACATTCCAGGGCCAAGAGTTTTGAAGCTAGTTTCCAATTTCATCTTGTGGGAAAGAGAGGAAAATGGAAGTGTCATTTATGCATGTTGTGGCTGTGCTTAAGGAATGACGAATGCAAAGATCCACATTCCTCTCCATGGGAGAAAGAGATGAAAGCCAGCAGCCGTGTTACTGATCCGGCATGAGAAATCTTGTAATATTTGAGATTTGACTGACCTTTTGTCTCAGGTTCAAATCCACTTTGATCACATCAAAATAATTGAAAAGAAAAATCGCCAGATCAGAAAAATCACCACATAATTTTCAATGGTCTCTTGAATAATAATAACTATTTTAATTCATTTAACATCTTTATATATTGTACAAAAAAATATAATGAAAAAAAATTAATTTCTTTTTATGTAATGTTAATGCTTAATTAATTTTAAAATATGGGTTTTATTTTAAATTGATGACTCATATATTTATAATATTAATTAATATTTTTTTGATATAAATAAGATTAATACATTAATTATCAATTCAATAATTTATAATAAATTTATATTTAAAATATAATTTTTATATTTTATAAAAAAATAAGAATATAATATTTTACATTGAACTAGTAATTATCATATATTAATAAATTAATAATAAATTCATATTTTAATAAATGAATTTATAATACATTTCTTTCAATAGTTTTTCAATGCATAGTAAAGGGTTGAAAAATAAAATATTAGGTTTTGTTTGGTAATTGTTTTTAAAATAGTTTTAAAAAAATAGTTTTTGAAAACTGTTATTTGATATTTTGTATAATAAAAATCTGTTTGAGAACCTAAAATTGTTTTTAACCTATTTTTAATATTTTAAATATGTTCTAAAAATAAATATTATGTCCATAGCTTTAGTTTTAATCATTATATATGTTTATATAATTATTCTTTAAAGCAGTTTTAAAAAAATAACTGAAAACAATTAAAATAAGTTCGTTGAAAATATCATGTTTTTTGTTTTTTTATAATAGAAAATAGAAAACAGAAACAGTTTTTGATTATTATACATGTTTTTAAAATTTTTTTATTTAAAAAAATAAAAATATGTTATTAAAAATAGTTGCCAAATAGAGCCTTGATATCATAGTCAGCTTGAGCATAAATAGGTGTATAATGGGCCCAATAGTAGGCAAGGTCATGAATGAGCTTCCCGTCATTTCTGTTCACCACAGGGTCTTGAACTTGCCCAATGTAAGGTCCTTCCTTATCAAATGTGTATGCATCTACAGTCCATTTATATCAAGCTGAATACAAGAAGTTTCTTATGTTTGGTTTCACCATTAAAAAAAAAAAAAAAAAAAAAAAATCAAATATAATTAAAATTAATTAGAAATGTATGCAATTTGAAATTATTTAATTTTAATATCATGAAAAAAAAAAACAAGTTAAACGAGTTTAAAGAACCATATAAAAATAATTTATTACTTTTAATATATATTTTATATTCCTTCGCTTTTTATTTCTTTCCACTTTTACTCTCTATTTTCTTTCCCTCACATTTTTCCTCAAATTTCCCGGAACCAATCTTAGCCAAAGTGTATCCAAAATGACACTACTGCTTCCAAGCTATATTAATCAACTCTCTACAAACAAGTTATCCTTCCAATAATCAAAATCTTGAGCAAATGGTAAAAAGAATAAAAAATGATGATAATAAGAAAATAAAATAAAATAAAATAAAATCTAATTATACCCAAATTATTTAATCTCATATTCCACATAACTTTCCCTGCAACTTCTCATTTAGTCTCTTCTCCCATATCCTTCATTGATTTTTTCAGAATTGATGGGAGCTCCCATGAGATTCTTCTGAAGACTGCAAGAACCACCTACTTAGGACGTTCTGATGCCTTTTCAACCTACAAGAAGAACCAGTACTTGTTATTGAATGGTACATGGCCCTCAAGCCATTGAGGCAAAATCACAGTATTGATGCACTAGTTCTATAATAAAAATCTTTGACTGAGCATCCCAGTTAGTTCTCCATGTGATGTAGGTAAGTGCAAGGGTTTGCATGCCCACTCCACACAGCATTCCAATCCACATAGCCTTTAAAAACAAAGAAGAAATTCTGCTTAAATACCGAAATAAGTAAAAATGTAGAAGCATACAACCCTACTTTGTGCTCTACAAATGGCATCATAAAGATTTTGTGGACGTATTCAATGTAGGAATGCCACATAGAAATAAAATCAGGTTGATTATTTTGGATGAAGTCCAAGAATCTACTCATTGGTAGACTGTCATTACTGCTCTATAACTTGACATGCAAAATTTCAAAGGCCGATATTTAGACATGAATCTCCTTAGCCTAACTGAAAGATCGGCCACATACGCAAGCAAGGCTCCAAATGGAACCCCAATAACGTAATAGCAGCCGAGATTGACAAATGCAACCAAGCTTTGCCAACCAGCACCTACAGCTACCCCTGCTGAGAAGAAATTAAAGATCAAAATGAATTTGGGGAATGTCCTTATATTTGTAAGAAAAGAGCATGTTTTCTGGTTATTTTAGAATGGAGATGAAGTTCTTTGGTCAATATAGTGTGTAAGCAATGTGGAAACAGTAGCTAGTATTGTTATACTAGAGAAGGAAACACTTGCCTATGAGTGCCAGCTGAACGCTATTAAGCAACATTGAGAAAGCAAGGAGGACGGAGAGACTTGAAACAGTTTCTGCTACTTCATCATTGCTCGTGAACAAGTATGCAATATCATGACCAAAGACCAAACATAGAATCAAGAAGAATGCTCCAATAAGAGTTGAAGTACTTAGGATGACATTAACAAAAAAGTTTACAGCTGCAGCATTTTCTCTCCCCAGCTCATTTGATACCCTTACACTATACAAATACAAACATAGAAATTTATCTTAAGAGGAAGAAAAGTGATTCCACCGCTAGAGAGAAAGAAGGCGAGTTATTCTGTTAATAAAAGCCATACCATGCTGCACCTGGGAAGCCAAGGGCTAACATCAACTCCCATGCATAAATATTGATGCTGCAAAGTCATCAAAATAAATGCAATTTTCTTGAAAAGGAGAAATGAAAATGTGAATAACAAGAAATTGAATAAAACTTACCAAATAGAGAAGGCAGATATTGCAACCAATGTATTTTTCAGATATCCAGCCAATAAGAGTACACTAGCATAGTACCATAACTCCAAGCTGTTAAGATTTAAATACATACCATAATTAGTGTGTGCTATCATAAATGGTGTTGCACCTCTCAGAGCTAAGGATGAATGAGAAATAATTTTTTGTTCTTTTTTAAACATTTGAGGGTTTTTCAACGCCCCTTGTAAAGTAGAACTGAATGTTCAGAATTTGGTTCCATGTACTTTGGTGCAATAGGCTCCAGAATAAGTGGATTCCCTATTAGTTTTAAGACTTCATTCAAGTTATGTGTGTGAGCTCCTGCATGCTTGTGTTGAGTGCATGATATTTATGAGCATACATAGTTTTTTAACCTCAAAGACGAGTATATTGGCTATATGTCCAGTCTATGTCATCACTGAATCTACCTAAAGTTAGGACAGGCTCCATGACAATTGCAATGAAAGCTAACTCAGGCTTGATATGCAAACAATACTTCCATTTGGAAACACTAATGATCAAACTTCCCTCAAAGTTTGGATGTGTGGGGAGCAAATAGGGCTGCCAAATATCCAAAAGGATCATCCTCTTACCTGCAACTTCTAATGGCTGCAACTTTTGATTTGGTGGGAATTACAGGATCTGTAGCATCATTGTTGTAAAGCCCACACACATGCTAGGCAGACAAGGCCAGGATGCTTCCTTCCGGATAATTTGCTAATAACACAAACTTGGTTGTCCAAATAACAAAGCTTTCATCATAAAGCATTTTCTTCTTTGAAATGCATCTTATAGGATTTACAAGAATAGACTTTGCAAAGGAGTTATCCTGGGGCATATGAAAACTTCTAGGATTTCCTGAATTGGTCATGTTAAAATTCCCTAACTGGCTCTAGGACTGATTCCTGTTGTTCAATATGGCCTAGAGGCTTCTTCCAGATCTATATAACTAGAAAGGTTAAATTGAAAAAAGTTGAAGTGAAAACAAAACACAACCAAAACATATCTGCCGCTCCATCCTGGGCACCTGTTCTAAAGCATTTTCTACATGTTTGCTTTTCTCTGAAATGTTGTCTCCTTAGTTTGTATTCACTTGAAATCGTTACCAGATATACATTTATACTAAGAATGATCCCTTGTTAATGATAACAAAGCATATCTGTCTCGAGAGGGGAAAAATGAAGTATGTAAACTAAAATGTTGAGGATTTGGTGTTACCAGAGCATAAAACCAGAGGATATTGAGAGCTTTACCACAGGCGGTATGTCAGTGAAGGCAGCAGTGGTGAATCCTCTCCATGTTTTAGGACACCAGCCTCCAAAAATGTACACTAACTCTCCAATGACCATTGACCATGTGGATATTATCATTGCACCCAATGCTCCAGGAACCCCTAAATTCAGTTTGATCACAAAGATCCAGGGCAACAACACAGGAAGCACAAATGAGGAAGCAGATAACCATCCAACAATCATGTTCTTGAGTTGAGCTTGTAAATACATATGGATGGTCGAGGGAAAAACATAAAAGTAGAGAATGGGAATGAACCACAGAGAGAAATTTCCTGCAGCTATTGCTACCTCCTCTTCCTGGCCAAGTAGTTCGAACAGGGGAGTCTCAAAGATGAATAAACAGGTCAAAATTGTGGCAACAACAGCATCAACAATCCACGATCGTTGCAAGTATATACCCATCATGTGATATTGCTTTGCTCCAAATGCTTGCCTGCATAGAGTTTCAGTTGCACTTGACATGCCCAGCTGCAATAGAAAAGAAAATGTTATATGAGGATATGCATGTCGAGTTAATTGTTTGTGACAATATATTTTAGAAGTTAGACTAGTATCAAAATGCATATCTCATTTGAGGTAATATTACTATTTGCATAGAAAATTTCATAAATTCAGTATGCATAGTTTCTACACAAGCCATTGGAAAATAAAATAAAATCTCTATTTTTAACAATTTGCAAGTTATAGACTTCCAAATAAGTGGTCTTATCGTCATTACTTAAGTTTTAGGGTGTGATTTGAAATTGAAAGAATAAGCTACCAATTCGCAATTATACTATTGATGAAAGGAACAAGAAGTACAACTAAAGAGCATACCAATATCCCATAGGCCAAACATACAAGGATGGTTTGTGAAAGAGCATATGCAGTGAGATCAAGTTCACTAATGTGACCAGCAAATGAATGTGCCACAACCAGTGTTCCATGAGATGAAACTCTAAATAAAATTTAAGGAAATGCAATCCTCCATGTCTTCTTCAACTCTTCCCAGATTCTTCCGTTAAATCAGTTGCACCTTCTGCTTCCAAACTCAAAAGTCTTTCTTTCATATTGTTATCCATGATCCTGTTATAAGAACACAACAAAGGGAAGATATATATCAAGTAAGAATTGGGCTTTCAGCTTTTAGTTCATAATATTTTTAAATTCAAGATGAATTTAATATGCAAAGATGATACATTTTCTGTCCCTATTCCTTCAAATCATCTAAATGCATTTGTTGCCTTAAATCATCACAAAAATTATTGGTTGAGTTTCATCATAGAATCTCTATCAACGTTCAAATGACACAAATTGACACTAATGTAATATGCAGCTGAGAAATGCAATTAACATGTGACAAGTTCAGTAGCACTGTAATAAGCTGGGATTTTAAATTTCAATGAGGTTGCAATAAACCAGTAGCTTGTTCTGCAAAAATTCTCTTCCAGTGGAGATTTCTTCGACCCATTGTCTTGAAACCCAAAACAACATAGAGGAATGAGGTTTGATTGATACTTCAGCTTGGAGTGCAAGCTTATACACATTAGCCTGTCTGTGGATGGCTATGATTTCTAGCAAAATCTCCATTTGTAGCCTCAGTTTGTAACAGGCAGCAAGTTGGGCTTCATTTTCTCACACCCGCCTCCAAATAAATCGACTGATTGATTCAACTGACTCTTTTCCTTGTTTAAGAAAAAAACCTTCCCACTATATGAAGGTTGCTCATAATTAGTAGGAAGAAGGGGTTTTCATTTATAATTCGATTTCATTCCATAGTCCTATATGAGCTTTGATTGATTCAATAGAGTGGGTCAAACACCATAAGCTTCACACTTCAATTCAGCCTCTATAAGTGAATCTTCTGATTTTCAAAAACCACAAGCTTCAAGTTTCCCTAAAAGTCATCTACTATAGAGCATATTTTTCTCCTCACATAATTGACTTGTTTAAATTTTTAAGTATTTCTAGAATAACAAGAAAAAACTATTTTGAGAACTGCTAGAGGGCTGTAACCCTTATGGGTAAACTTATTCTACTATCACTTTTTTTTATGCCAAATGGACTCTACCCTGTTCTTCACGTGGCTCCATCATGTGTTTAAATTTTCAGTTAATATTTATTATTTTCTCCTTTCTATATTTGTGTGGATAAAATCTACCCCAACCAAGCTCAATAAACATCTTGGTCATTCACAGTTATTTTTGCAAAGAAAAGGGAAAACCCACCTCTTAGTTGTGTCTATTTTCAACTTTCAACCATATGCTTCTGTTTCAATGCCAAGTACTGATGCAGGGGGGACCTTATAGTAGCTAACTTAAATCAAATAGTGGTGGACTAGAGCTATGGTTTTTATGGTTTATCGAGGGAATGTAGAATTAGATTGGCAATGCTTTAAGATACCTCAAGAGCTAAAACAAAGAGAAAAATGCTTGCTGAAATATCTGGACAGGAGGGAAATAGTGGAATTGAGGTGTTGAGTTAAAAGTGAGGGTGTTTACAATGGAAGAGTAGGTTTGTAGGAACAAATTTTGGGTTAAGGAAAGATTGGTTGTTTGTGTATCGGGTTACATAGCATCAAAGAAGGTAAAACAAAGAAAAAGAACCAGAGAAAGAAAGCCATAGACATAAGTTTCACCTAAAGATAAGTTAATGGGTTCTCAACAGTAAATATACATGCACTACTCTTGTGCTAGCAGACCCCTGCACTGCAATAAGGTGAGATTTTGCTAAAACAGCCTTATCCTTGCATCATTCACTACCATTCTCCAACACCATGATCATCCTCTCCTCCTAGTGGGTCCTAAACAGGTCTGGTTTTGAGTTGTTGGTTCTACCAATTTACCTAATCCAGGAATGAGGACAAGAATCAAGCCATCCATTAATTGGAGCATAGCATCTTGGTACTTATCTAGATAAAAAGAAATGGATTAGTGGGACCCTTAACAAACTGAAGAATATATGATTAAAACAACAAACAAAGATTGTGGAGAAAAATCCACGAGTTTTGATTTTATTACACTAAGCTTTTCTTTTTGAATTTTTGTTTCTAGAATCATAGTTGCTTCTAAGTTTCTATTTCAATTAATGCTGAACTCTCTCTATTCTCTATATCATCTATTAACTCGTGTTTTGCAGAGGAGTGTAATTCAACAAGCTTATGAAAAAGAAAAACAACAGTAAACAAACAAAATCTAGGCATTCCAACAAACAGCACGTGTGCAAGTCAGAGTGACAGTTGCATATATACATATACCACCAAAACAAATCCAACCAATCAATATTTCATTCAAGAAAACAATGTATGCCATCTGGGTAATCCAAAAAATATGGTTTTGAATATATTTTCTTTCAACAATCAAACAAAAGAGGAGCAGCCAAGCGTGTCTTCTTAGTTTTGTTTTCACTTAGTTTAAAAAATAAAATAACACCCACATGTGAGGAAGCTTGAACTTGTAATATAAAGCTCATGTGAACTCATAGAAGTTGTGGAGTTCTCACCTTTATTAGATTGTTGGTGCAACTCAATAAGTGGGAGAGAAGCTTGTTGATGAAACTGGCAGAGATGAAGACCAGATTGAGAGGCTGTATACACATTATATTATGTTTTAGGTGAAATCACTTTTAAAAGTGATTCAGAAGTATGATTGTAATTTTTTATAGCTAACGTAAGGAGCATAGATGCATTTTTAATGCATATATATCTATACATTTATACTGCATTTATGATGCACATATCCATACATCTCTCTCTCTCTCTCTCTCTCTCCACACACACACACACACACACACACCAATATTAAGCTATTTTACACTACGTGATTCACACACACACACACACACACCAATATTAAGCTATTTTACACTACGTGATTCTCTCTCTCTCTCTCTCTCTCTCTCTCTCTCTCTCTCTCTCTCTCTCTCTCTCTCTCTGCCCCACAAACACCAATATTAAGCTTAACTTACACTATCTAATAAAAAGGAAATACATTAAAACTTGGTATAGAACAGGCAGTCTGAAAAAAGGTTGAAGGAGATAAACTAAAACACTCCAGCATTGTTTTTTATATGGTGGTTTAAGCTTGGCATTCAAAGCATGCATTATTAATTTTATGTAGATAATGTCATTGTAGTTTTAGAGTTTCGCATTCAAAGAGAGTTAGGTTATGTTCATTGCAACTTGGCTTATTAATGTAGAAAACCATTATTTATGGGTTAATTTGTTTGGTGAGCGACAGTGGTTGATTTTGAGGACGAGGACAATGCTTATTACCTTGTATAATTTTTTCATCACTTTCTTCATCCTTCCATATATATCATCGGTTAAAGAAGTGGTAAGAGTTTAGACTGCATTTGATAGTGATTTTAGGAAGTATTTCTAGTCTTTCTACCATTTGAAAATTTTTATGTTTCATATATTAAAGATGCTAGAAATACTTCATAAAATCACTATCAAACACACTCTTAATATTCTATGTTATACTTCCCCTACCAATTATAAAAATATTTAAAATAAAATAATTAGAAATTTCTACATCACATGTCCATCCTCCTAAAAAAACTGATATTTTTAAATGTAATTTATGTAGAGTTTTTAAATATTTTATTGAACTCATTAACACTATTTTTACTTCGCACGAAATTTAAACTTATATTTGATTTTAAGAAAATTTGAAAAAAAAAGTTATAAGGGGAAGAAAATAGAGAGAAAATGAAAAATAAAGAAAATGTTAAAAAATATAAAAATTAAATTTAAAGTTAATAAATTAATTTTTTTATAGTATAACTTCAAATTCATTTCACATTTTTTTTTCTCTTTTATGAAAAAATTAAATAATTTAAAAATATATAAATTTTTAACTAATTTTAATTATATTTAATTTTTTATTATATTTTTCATAATACAACTAAATAGGAGAAAATAATTTCTTTTAGTATTTTTTTTCCTATTTTTCAAAAATCAAAGTGTTTTTTAATCTAGGATAAATGCAACATTCTTTTTATGTACTAAAATAAACATACTCTCTACTACCCACTCTTTTTTTTTTTTTTTAATATTATTTTTTTTACATGTATTATGATTGGGGAAGAAAAGTATTTATATAGAAAATATTTATGTTATGTTATGTTATTTTTCAATATTTTATAACCAATGACGGTTAATTTACTTGATTCTAATGATAGAGCATTTAGAAGTTAATCAAAACTTAAAAAGTTCCTTTTAAGTAAATTTCGGTTTCGATGTTTTTGCATGAAAAGCTTAAGATAAATATCAGGATTTAGTACTTTAATATCTATTAAATAGAAATCTCTTATTAATATAATCAACTTTAGGCTATGTTTGGTTCCTAGAAAATAAAAAGGGAAATAACATAGAGAGGAAAAGTAAAAAAAAAAAAAAAAATTCAAAGTTAATAACCTTGTACACTTAGTATATTTCTCTTGTACAGTTAGTGTAACACCATTGTACAATGATGCAATATATCCCTCTTAAGTTATGTGTCCACGTAGGTATGTTACCCATATTTCTAATGGTTTGACTGAGAAAATGGTGGATGAATTAGGGCTAATTTTTTTTCCCAAACATTATTACTAGGGAAAGAATCGGAATTTCCATGTGGGAGTTAAATAAAGTGCATGACATGGAGTAGACCCCCCTTAGATGGGGAGGTTTTATTTTATTTTAGTTTTATGATTTTTCTGGCCACCCTGAGAAGGAGTCGTTTCTCGGGTAGCCAAAGAATACGGAAGTGAAAGGAAGGCAGCTGATGGGTGAGCTGCTCTTGGGTGGCCAGAAGGGACGAGAAGCAGAAAAAAAAAAGATGGACGAGTTGCTTGGTACAAAGGAGACAACTAAGAAGAGAGGAAACGCAGTTGTACGAAAAGGTGGGACAGTTGAGTGAATATGTGGCAATTACAGAGAGTTTTTGCAGTTTTTGGGGAGTTAGGATAGATGATAGGTGATGATCATAGCTTAGGGGGACAGAGTAGCGGGTTTGACAAGCTGGTTGGGGGATTTGAGAGAAAAAGATATTGAGAGAGGGGAGGGGGAGGGAAGGGGGGGGGAAGGGTTACAGGCTGGTGACGAGGGGAGGGTTGTCTAAGAGGTTATGGTGTTGCTTGAAGGTGATGATTTTGAGGTGACTTGAGGAAAAGGTAGCTTGAGAGAAGTCAGAGAGAAATGAAAGTTGGTTTTGCTGAAGATAGCTGGGACAAAAAGAAAATTTGAAGGATTTTCCAGGTGCGTTTGTCTTCTTGAACTATTTTCATTCATCACTCTGTTTTCTTTGTCTTGGATTTTTTTTTTCTTTGAGGGTCTTGGATTTTTTTTGTGCATTGGTTGATTGTTTGGGTGTGGGTGTGGTGTTATATTACTATTTTCTCATGTTTTCCTTATGGAGGATATGGCTCACTCCCATAGTAGGAGTTTGTTGGTGACCTCATTTTGATAATTGTTTTGAACTCTCCTACTACACCACTGGTCTGTGAACCCCTGAATTTCAATATGAAAGGGGATCACAATTAACGCTTTACTCCCTCTATCTACCTTGTTCTGGGTACACTATATTTTGTTGTGTTCTGATATGCACTTGAGGAAAAAGGGTTGTGATTTGGCTCACTACCATGGATTTGTGGCTGCCAGTGGACGAGATGTATACAGGTTCTACTAAAGCTATTGTTTTGATTGGCCAGTGGGTGGAAATTGTAGCAATTGAAGCTATGTGCAGTTTATTCGACTTCTCTTTCATGAAGTTATCAAGGTGCCTAATTGAATAGGCCAAGTTCTTTAGTGGCTACTATGCATTTGGGTTTTCATATTGTTTTGCAGTCATGGCTGGCAAGGAGGTGCAGTATTGTCATGCAAATTCCTTGGGTTTGAGCTCGTTATTTCTTGAAAGGTGGGTGGTTAATCTTGATGATGTGCTACCACATACTTAAATCTGGTGGTGATATTTGCTGCTTGTTTGGTTGAGCCGTTGGGTTAACTATTCCTGGAATGAAATGAGCTCTTTCAAATCATCCATTTTTATCCGACCCTAAAGTCATTCAATCGTTCCAGGCTTCAAGCTCCTTTTTTTGGGTTCTTGACTTTATTTTCTGAAGGGTGTGGTGTTTGATGATCTGTGGCTGCACTCATCATCGTTCTCATAATCCCAAACCCATTAACCCACTTCCTTCTTCACCCTTCTCATACCCCATTCTCTCCATCCATTACCAGGCTCCATCAATCCCTCCATTACAATCACCATACCCTTGCCATACTCACTTCCATTAGCCTTAAACGCACCACCCAACCCATTTATCTCACTACCCACCTTCAGTTCCGCTTGCCACCCAATCCTGTAAACCCATTTCCTTTATCACCTCTCTCATTCTAACCTATCCCTCTAACCCACCATATGCACACGACCACCTTCATTTTACCCCGTTTTTAATCTTCATACCACTTATGCCACCCTTCCAGCCTTCATGCATACCGTTTCATCACCACGCCCCACATCCCCACATTCCATTCAATCTACCAACCTATTTCTTTCAATACCTTGCAAACCCACTTCCTTAGCTACCCATTTATTTTTCATGCATGCATGGCCATCTTTCATAGCCATTTATCTCTCTACCCGTTTTCACTCTTCTCATATCCATTCTCTCCATCTATCATATTCTCCTATGCCATTCTTCCTTATCCACCCAAACTCATCTCCTACCCATGCGCACGGGGGTTATACATCCATGGCCCCCACTCACTCCACTACCAAGTTATCCCTTCTCACTCAAACTCTCTTCCATTCTCTTTCATGTGCGTGTAGCCCGTATGCATGCTTGTTCTCAATCTTGACATCTTCGACGCTTGGTGGCTCCACACCGAAGGATGTATAATGGTGGAGACTCCTAGGTTATTATGTTACAAATTAAGACTTCGGTAAGGTAGTGAAGAGAGAGGTAGGGAAGCTTGATAAGAAAGGACAGTATGCCAGAATGGTCCAAAAGCCATACCGGTTTCTTAACATTTGGACTCTCAGAGAGTATTTGGAATATGAAATGAGAATCCCTAATCTTCCATTTGGGATTGATTTTGAACACCTTGTGGACAACTTTATCTTCATGTGTTTCTTTGTTGGCAATGATTTTTTTTTGCCACGTATGCCCGCATTGGTGATCTGTGAGGGTGCAATCAATTTGTTGATGGCAGTATACAAAAAGGAACTCAGGGCAATGGGTGGTTATTTGATTGATTTAAGCACCCAGTTCCCAAAATGAAGGCTCTCAAAGCCATTGATGGTTTTTTTTATTTTTTATTATTATTTCTTTCTTGCATGGGAATCATTACATGGCAGTAAAATCAATGGAAGACTTTTTGGTGGGTCATCCCTAGAATATATATGCCCATTTTCCTTTTTGGTCTCACACGTTTTCACACATTGTTTTCTTAAAATAACTTTCAAAATTCCGGATTTTCAATCACTTGAATCTTCAAATTAATTTTTCAAAAGTACTAACTTCCAAATTTAATCTTTTTTTTTTTAAATGCCATTTTCAAATCAAATTTTCAAAAATTCTAACTTCCAAATTTAATTTTTTTAAATGCCATCCTCAAATAAAATTTTCAAAAATTCTAACTTCCAAATTTATTTCTTAAAATTATAGTTTCTAAATTTAATTTCTAAAATGCCATCTTAAAATAAATCTTCCCAAAAAATTTTTTCGATTTCCAAGTTTAATTTCCAATTTTTGAAATTCCAATTTTCACATTTATTTAATTAATTATTATTATTCTTATTCTTATTATTATTTTCATTTATTTATTTATTTTTAAAATTCCATCTTTAAATAATTCTTCAAAATTCTGATTTCCAAATTCAATTCCCAAATTTCAAGATTCCAATTTCCCAATTTCCGAATTTAATTTCCAATTTCCAAAATTCCAATTTTCATATTTATTTATTTAATCATTATTATTTTCGTTATTATTACTATTTTATTTATTTATTTATTTTTAAAATTCCATCTTTAAACAATTCTTCTAAATTCCGATTTCCAAATTCAATTCCCAATTTTCGAGATTCCAATTTTCCAATTTTCCAATTTAATTTCCAATTCCCGAAATTCCAATTTTTCACATTTATTTTATTATTATTATTATTATTATTATTATTATTATTATTATTTTATTTTATTTTTTATTTTTTTTAAAAAAACTCCATCTTTAAATAATTTCTTAGATTCCAATTTTCATAATTTAATTTTCATAGTTCTAATTCTCAAATAATTTTAAAAATTCTAATTTTTTTTTCAAATTTAATTTTCCAAATTCCAATTCTTAAATTTAATTCCCAAGACTCCAATTTTCAAATAAATTTCAAAAAATCCAGTTTTCTCTCGAACAGTTTTAATTCCACTCTAGTTCTCAAATAATCTTATGTTTTTCTTGGTTTTACATAAGCATAAATGCAATTTTCATAATTCCAGAATAATGGAATTTGTGAGATTAATTTGTGCAAGATAGATTGGGATGTGGTGAAGGCCCCACATATGAGTTTTCTCTTCTGATTGTTAATTATTATGTTTGATGAGTATTGCTTGATCTTTGCCTTGCTCTTTGATATGCATGTGATGATTTTATACCTGAGCTAAGCTTGTTTTCATGATAGCGCACTATTAATTACTGCTAAGGTACGATCTCATTCCCATTTCACTTATTCTTATGCATGATTCGCTTTATTATTGGATTATTTCATTTTGATATCCATTGATTTCTTTACCAATTGCCATGTTTGCTTCATTTTATTAGTAAAGACCCGTTTTTAGGGACTTAGAGAGGTGCTATGGTATTTATCATACCTTCCCGATAACTAACCTGACCCCTGACCCTAAATTTGGTTTTTCATGGACCACATTTTTCAAATAAGGAGTCACACTTAGGGTTTTCTTTCTTATTTTGTTTACCATTTAAAAATAAGACAAAAATAAGTGGCAACTTCAAGCCATTTTCTAAAAATAAATCTTTTTTCAAATAAAAAACGAGTTCGCCATCGAGTGGGAGCGCATGAGCAGAAATACGGGGTCCATAAAATGGTGACTCCACTAGGGAACACTGTAGAGGGCCAAGCTTGAACTTAAGATGAAGCGAATGTGGAGTTTGATTAGTCGATTAGGGGGTACCTATATCTTTATTGCACATTGAGAGCTCTTTATATCATTATCTTTGATGCATGCTTAGTTATTGTGTTCATTTAAGACATTGACATGCTAATTATATTGATTGAGGGTTCCGATTTTAGTGATTTTTCCTATGCTTCATTGCTATATTTGTTTGGGACATTAACATGCTGATTATATTGATTGATCATCTTGCCTTGCTTAACATAGTCACTCTGATTTTTCCATGATTGTTCTGATCACCTCACATGCATGGATTTGTTGTTGTATATCATTTGACTTGATGGGTTGATTCACTTGCTTGTATATTATCTTGATCGTCTTTTGAGCATGTTGTCTTTGTCACTATTCATCCTGATTGTCATAGCTTGTATGTGGACATGAATGGTATATTTGTGCTTTGCTTGACTGTATGTTGCATGACTATTATTTCTCTGTATGATTGCATGGCGTTTGTCCGTATGGGCCGCACATCTATCTCCTTACCTCCAACCCTCTAGTTCTCGGTCATTTCTTTCATCTCGGCTCTCCCTTTTGCAAGTGTGAGGCCTTGCATGTGCTTGTTTCTCCGACCGAGCTAGAGTTTAGGAGTAAGGTCTAACGATGGGCTATATTGATGTTCGGGAGCATTCTGGAGGAGACTGACATATCGATGTTGATTGGTGTCCGATCATTAAAGACCTGTATAGCCTCGAGCTAGGTTTCATGGATATTTATGCAACCAGTGTGTTTTCTCTTCTGTTTTAGCTTCATAGGGTTTTCGGATGCACCCACACTGCTCACTGTGCACTCTAGTCGACCACTGAGTGTTGAGAGTTTTAAGAGATTTCACCATAAGAAACCCCCTGGGATGTCGAGGTAGTGCAAGTGTGGAGGTGATCACCATCTTGCATGGAAGTGCCCCATTTCTTCGAAGACGTGCAGAGAGTTGCGTATCGTCGAAAGGTACGATCACTTCTGCTAAGGATCTCCTAAAGTCCACCTATCTCCTTTTAGAGCCACCTCGGCCTTGTAGGTTGAGCCTTAGATTTTTTTAATTAGGATTTCTTTCCCTAAACACGTGAGTGTATTTGTGAGCCTTCAGAGCCGGTTTAGTAGTGATAGGATTAGTTACCTTCATAGTAGTCTCTTATACAACTACTCAGAATTGGATATCAATTTGATTGCTTCCGGGTTATCTTTCGACATATTTGATGGACATTCTTTGTGGAGTTTCCTTTACCCTGTATCTTATCTGGTATTTCCACTTTTAGAAGTATTGATACATTCGGTTTGAGTTCGACTTCTTGGATCAAAGTTGAGTGTAGATTGATTAGGGTATCAGACCAGTCAGACCAGAGATCAGATAAGAGAGATATGGACTCATAGATAGTTACCGTTGACCAGTTTGTTACGGCCATGGCTTCGATTCAGGAGGCTATAGCTAGCCTCAGTCGGATGATAGATAGGCAGCAGGCCTAGGAGGTCCTGCCTCAGGATGGCACCTAGTATGACCCTATAGTGCCATCACCCCTTCCACCCAGTCAGTCAGCATCGCAGGCTATACTTTTCACTTTGCATAGTCAGATTGAGGTTGCCTTCCTTCCTGTCACCGTGCCTACCCCGACCTCAGAGGACCCACATGCTCGTATAGATAGGCTTGAGCAAAGGTTGAGGCAGTTGAGGACTTTAGACAGAGTTGTTACTTGGGACGATTTTGATGGACTATTAGTGGCCAGTCTACCGGCCAAGTTTAAGATGCCAAAGATCAAGCGATACATAGGGATTGGATGTCCCCGCCTCCATTTGAGGCTTTATAGTACAATCATGAGGGCCCATGGAGTAGATGAGGCCTAGATGAGGCCTAGATGATTATGTTATTCCCTATGTCCTTGAGTGGTGCAACACAATGATGGTTTGCTTCATTGAACGTGTCACGCCGTCGGACTTGGGATGATTTGGCACCAGGAGTTTTTGAGATAGTTCGCATTTAATACTGTCATTGACGTCTCGAGGAGAGATTTAGAGGCATTGAGACAGAGGCCAGAGAAGTCGGTCACCTCATTTATCACCCATTGGAGGGATAACATTGGCATGATTATAAGAAGCTTGTAGCCTCGATTTGCTCAGCACTTGATGGGATTTCCTCATATAGATTTTAGATATTTGGTATAGGCCTTGTATGGTATAGAGGAGGGCATAGCCAAAGGATTATGGTCTGAGTCTTCTCCTTTTGATTCGAAGGGGAAGAAGCCTTTAGGAGGACAGAGATCAGGAGATGTGGGTGTTATCGGTTCAGTAGGGTTGAGACCTCATAGCCGCTATTAGACAGTAGGGCAGACTTCTAAACTTTACTACCCATCATCACCTCGTGTGCAGTATAGGCCACGACCACCTTCACGGTCGTATGATCAGGCCTACATGCCTTATGCATTAGCACTGCCTTACCATGTTGCACAGGGCACAAAAAGGCCTTTTGTTTTATATTCTGCTACAATGCAGCCATGCTATGCAGCACAGTTTGCTATGAGACCTACGACATCTTATCCCAGACCCAGAGCTCAACAGACCCCTGCTCCTTTTACTTTGAGGACACAGAGATAGTTTTCACAATTAGGCATGCCGTTGAGCCAGACTCTTCGGAAGCTTATAGAGGCCGGATTGTTGATAGTTCTCACTTCCAGACCACCACCTCAACCTGTTTCGTCTTGGTTTAGGATGGATCTACACTGTGCATATCATCAGGGACTAGGACATGAGACAAATCGCTACACTGATCTGAGACACACCATCCAGGATTTGATTGATCAGGGTGTGGTCCACTTGAGTCAGCCGAGTGTAACCATGAACCCATTACCGGCTCACACTACACACGCGGTTCCCCCTCCGACCGATAACATGCACTCTATCGACTTCACTGAGCTTGACGATCACATCCACATGCTGAGTTGGGATGAGTCAGAGCCAGAGCCCATAATATCAAACGAGATTTATGAGATAGGCAGAGTGAGTTTGGGCCCTCGGATGTCCACACCATTCAGACTGATCCCTGAGACGACATCAATACAGACGACCATTGTCGAGCCATTGACTCTCACACATATAGCGCTCAGGCGCCATTTATCTTGATTCTGGATTTTGAGGAGGTTCAAACTTCGTATGTTGATGTTTCTCAGACTCCATATGCTAATGATTTTCACACTTCAGATGTACAACATGTTATCTGCGGGGGTAGGGTGGTATGGTAGCAGCCCCCTACAGCCACTAAACCCTTGGAGGGGACATTCTCCCATGAGGAGGTCAGGAGAGAGGATGATGAGATCCTGAGACAGTTACAAAGCACTGCGGCTCGTATTTCTATTTGGAGCTTGTTGGAATCTTCCATCACTCATAGAGACGCATTGATTTGAGCCTTGAGCCAGATTAAAGTCGATACTACCACCACTTCGGAGAGGTTGATCCATATGGTGACGGTTGGCAGAGCCACTTGCATAGTATTCTTTAATGACAACTTGCCACTGGAGGGTTTGGACTATACACGTCCACTTTATATATCTGTCGGTTGTTCAGGTCGTCGAGTCCCATCTGTCCTTCTAGACAATGGTTTGGCCCTGAACGTCTGTCCTCTGGCCACTGCAATCGCCCTTGGCTATGCACCCTCTAACTTTGGTCCCTCCACTTAGATAGTTCGAGCATACGACAACACTCGAAGGGAGGTCATGGGCACTCTAGAGATTGAGTTGTTGATAGGTCCGACCACTTTTCCCATATTGTTCTAGGTTTTGAGGATTCCTACGTCCTTCAACCTGTTTTTGGGTTGACCTTGGATTCACAGAGCTGGGGTTATTCCTTCTTCCTTTCATCAGAAGGTGAAGTTCATTCACGATGGTCAGGTCATCATAGTGCAGTCCATTGGAGATATGTTTATTTCTTCCGAGCCAGTGCTTCAAATCAGTCATAGTGATGACGACTTATTTCTGACTGGATTCACATTCGATGAGGTGTAGACCCTGAAGATGGAGGATTTTTGCCTAGACTTCGTGGCTATGTCATTCGATCAACATGGTAGCACAGTAGTACTCGATATGATGAGGAGCATGTCTTATCTGCCCGACCTAGGATTGGGACGATATCAACACGGGCCTAGTAAGTTCATGGCTATCCCAGATCATGATGTACCGTTTGGGCTCGGTTTTATCCCCACTGAGGCCAACTATAGATATATGACGCAATTGTACAAGGAGAGGGTGATGGCTCGACTGACTCATACACCGTTTGATTATCCTATTCGCCCGTACACCATGAGTTTGGCATATTACTTCGTGAGGGCGTCGGAGCCACAAATCCATTCGGACGGGATCATTGGGGGACTCAACATTACTCAGGAGGTCGAGCTTCAGTGCTTCGTCCATTAGCTACAGTTGAGTGATGGAGCTCTTGGCATTTCGACATCTGCATTGGCCACCCCATCATCTCCAGATCCTATGAGCGTTATGACATTTTATTTCCCGAATGAGATCGATGAGCATGGGACATTTGCCAAGATCGGAGACACAATGGATGGAGCTATCCCGCACGATGAGTACGTTGATGAGATGCTCGCGATGAGCATGAGCCAGATTGATGGGATGATTAAGCCTAAGCTTGCTTCACCATTCGCTCTCTTCAGGGTGTCCGCTATCGCGGTTGCCGAGGAGATCCAGACTACTCCTTATCCGGAGTTTACAGAGGACGATATAATTGTTGATGGTTTATTTGATGGCCATGTTGGCCTAGTTGAGGGAGCATCTGACGTTGTGGACCCACCTTTTTCCTTTGATGTTTTGTCAGGATTTGTCCCTCTTTCTGAAGATGTTCATGACTCTTAATTTATGGATTTGAGCATTTTCGAGTATCTGCCTGTCTCTTGTGATATCACTTTATTTGTACCATCTTCACCCACATCATAGATATTTGATATAGACGATGAGATTGCACAGCATGATTCAGATGATGACTCATCTTTTGCTTTCGATTCAGACCCCATTGATCAGAGAGTTTCATCTACTGTAGGAGACATAGAGATTGTTGATTTTGGCATAGCAGATCAGCCTAAAAAGTTGAGGATTGGTTCGGATTTATCTACAGATGAGAGAGATAGCCTCGTCCAATTGCTCAGATCATATTTGGACGTTTTCGCATGGTCCTATGAGGACATGCCAGACCTTGATTCATCTATCTTTCAGCATCATTTAACACTTCTGCCCCATGCCAGACCAATTAAGCAGAAGTTGAGACGATTGCATCCTCGTTGGAGCTTATAGGAAAAGGAGGAAATTCAGAAGCAGCTTAGTATAGGATTTTTATCAATGGTCGAGTACCCCGAGTGGCTGGCCAATGTCGTCCTTGTTCCTAAAAAGGACAACAAAGTGAGAGTCTGTGTTGATTTCTGAGATCTCAATAAGGCCAGTCTTAATGATGATTTTCCTCTCCCACACATTGACATGCTAGTTGACAGTATAGCAAGGCACTTGATGTTGTCCTTTATGGACGGATTTTTCAGGTACAATCAGATTCTGATGGCTCTAGAAAACATGGAGAAGACGTCATTCATTATCAAGTGGGGTACTTACTGTTACAGAGTGATGTCGTTTGGCTTGAAGAATGCAGGAGCTACTTATTAGAGAGCAGCGACTACTCTATTCCATGACATGATGCACTGGGATGTTGAGGTTTATGTAGATGACATGATAGTGAAATCCCGAGATAGATCAAATCACTTAGCAACTTTGGAGAGATTCTTTGAGATGATCAAACAATTCAGCTTGAGATTGAATCCCAAGAAGTGCACTTTTGGAGTGACTTCTGGGAAACTCCTGGGGTACACGGTCAGTGAGAGAGGCATAGAAGCAGATTCAGATAAGATCAAATTCATCCTTGACATGCTTGCATCGAGGATCGAGAGAGAGGTCAGAGGCTTCTTGGGTAGACTTCAGTACATCAGCAGATTCATTGCTAAATTGATAGACATCTATGAGCCCATTTTTCGACTCTTGAGGAAGAGTCAACCTACTATTTAGGATGATCAGTGTCAACGCGCATTTGAGAGGATCAGAGAGTACTTGTTGTCACATCCATTCTTGGTGCCTTCTACACCAGTCTGTCCTTTACTCTTATACTTGTCAGTTTCAGACGTAGCTTTAGGTTGCATGTTAGCTTAGCTCGATGATTCGGGTAAGGAGTGAGCTATTTATTATTTGAGTAAGAGAATGCTAGATTATGAGATGAGATATGTCACGATTAAGCTCTACTGTTTGGCATTGGTTTGGGCTACTTGGAGACTGAGACATTACATGACCGAGTATTCAATGCACTTGACATCCCGTCTAAATCCTCTGAGATATTTGTTTGACAGGCCCGCTTTGATCGATTGCCTCATGAGATGGTTGGTACTACTGACTGAGTTTGACATTCATTATGTCACTCAGAAGTCTATCAGAGGGAGCGTTGTTGTAGATCACTTAGCCTCATTATCGGTTTCTGATGGTAAAGCTATTGATGATGATTTCCCAGATGAGGATGTTGCTACTATGACTAGTCTGTCAGGTTGGCGTATATACTTTGATGGTGCGGGCAACCATTCTGGATATGGGATATGTGTCTTGTTGATATCCCCCACGGTGACCACATACCTAGATCTGTTCGTTTGGCATTCTCGGATCGACATCCTACCACAAACAATATTGTTGAGTGTGAGGCTTGTATCATGGGATTGGAGACAACATTTGAGCTAGGGATTAGACAGATGGAGGTGTTTGGTGACTCCAATTTGGTGTTGACAGTTCAGGGTCATTGGAAGACTAGAGATGTGAAACTTAGGCCTTATCATGCATACTTAGAGTTACTGGCTGGGAGATTTGATGATTTGAGTTATACATATCTACTTAGAGCGCAGAACCAGTTTGTTGATGCCTTAGCTACTCCAGCTTCCATGATTGATATTCCCACTAATACAGTTGTTCACCCTTTACTGATTGAGTCAAAATCAGTTCCTGCTTATTGTTGCTTGATTGATGAGACAGAGTTTGTTGATGGCTTACCTTGGTACCATAACATATACCAGTTTCTAAGACTTAGCGCATATCCTGAGGCCGTCACGGCAAAGGATAAGAGAGCATTGAGATAGTTGACCGCCTGATTTGTGATCTGTGACGAGACATTATATAAACGATCAGCCGATGGGATGTTATTATTGTGCTTGGACCACACCTCCACCGATTGAGTGATGTAAAAGGTTCATGCGGGAGTTTATGAACCACATATGGGAGGGCATATGTTAGCCCGTAAGATCATGAGGATTGACTATATCTGGTTGACCATGGAGACAGACTGTTGCCAGTTCATTCAAAGATGTCCAAAGTGCTAGATACACGAGGACCTCATTCACGTGCCACCTTCAGAGTTACATGCATTGACTTCACCATGGCCATTTTTAGTATGGGGTATCAACATCATTGGGAAGATTTCGCCGAAGTCTTCCAATGGTTATGAGTTCATCTTGGTCACCATCGATTACTTCACCAAGTGGGTGGAGGCTGCTTCGTATGCGAGATTGACATCATCTAGGGTTGCTAGTTTCATCAGAACACACATTATTTGTCGCTATGAAGTCCCTCATGAGTTGATTTTTGATAGAGGAGTACATTTCAGAGCAAATGTTGACACTTTGTTACAGAGATACGGTATTCAGCATCATAGACCATCTACGTACAGGCCGTAGACTAACAGAGCAGTAGAGGCTGTAAATAAGAATATTAAGAAGATCTTGCGGAGGATGGTTGAGACTTCCCGGGATTGGTTAGAGAAGCTCCCTTTTGCATTATGGGCTTATTAGACTTCTTTTCGCACCTCTATAGGAGCCACACCCTACTCCTTGGTGTACGGTATGGAGGCAGTGCTACTAGTTGGGATTGAGATGGGTTCATTGAGAGTAGCATTAGGGTAGTAGATTCTAGAGGTAGATTAGGCTCAGTCTCGATTAGACCAGCTCAATCTCCTAGATAAGAGGAGATTGAGGGCAGTAGACCATGTTCATGCTTACCAGAGGAAGATGGTCCGCGCTTTTAAAAAGCGGGTCAAGCCCAAACCATTACAAATAGGTGACTTGGTTCTAAAGGTCATCAGGGGATTGATCAGAGATCCTAGAGGGAAGTTCAACCCAATTGGAGTGGACCTTATTTCATTAGAGAGTTGACTCCAGAGGACGCTGCATGGTTGATGGATCTAGATGGAAAACAATTCTCGGAGCTGACCAACGTGGATCAGCTAAAGAGGTACTATGTTTGAGACCATTGTTGCAGGATGAGTGGCCATCATTTCAGTTAGCTATATACATTGTTATTCCCTTTTGACATACAAACCGTTGCTAGCCCATTGAGTCTCGCATGTGCATTATAGTCTTTCTTTCTTATTGCCTTGCTCATTTTTTTTTTTTTTGCACCGGGATAGGGGCCTTTTAGTGTATGCACGCATTGTTTGGGAGTCTCATGAGTCTTGGACCTACAGGTGCATATTTCTCTCATTATTTTTCCTACCATCACATTACTGTATTCTATCACATCTCATTCGTTATGTTCTTCATCCCTTCTTCTTTATTCTATCTACTGCTTGTTTTGATTCATATTCTCTCCACCCTGAGTGGTGATAAGTCACATCATTTCTGCTATCTATCCCACGGACACTGATTCAGAGATCCTTAGTTTGAGAAGGTCATCTTGTTAGAAAGAGTTTCTATTACCTTAGCATTTGAGAGCGTGTCTATCCATCATTGATATCATCTTTTGGGCTTATTTTTTCATGTTCAAGGTGTGTACATTTGTAGATATGTAAAAAAAAATGAATGAAAAAAATATAAAAATAAGCACATGTGTGTATGTACATAGTATTCTCCATCATTGGGTGTGTATATTGATGTTTGAGGGTCACTTCATTGAGTATGTTTGTTGATGGGAGCTCATATGTGAGCTTTCCGAGACCCGTCATTGTTTGTACCCATGTTTCATATATTTTGAGAGTGAGATGAGTGACCTCTCTCTTAAGAGCTCTGTGTCATTGTCTTTTCCATCATTACATTCATTGATGATGTGACTTCACTTCATGTTGGGTTCGAGCGAATCATCACTCCTCTTTGTGTTCTTTGCTTCACTATCATTCTCGTATTTGTTTTTGATTCATCCATTTCGTTTTACCCTTTGTCATTTTCTTACAACGATTCGCTTTCCGATTTGTTACTCTCTTTACATCATTATTACACACCTCATTATTAGTTTGATTCTCCTCATCACCTCGTTATTGTTATCATATTCACATTGGGCACCCTCGGGTCCATGGCTCACGAGATTTTCTGTACATGTTGCATTTCATACATGAGGGCATGGGTTTTTGATCATTGAGTATTTGGGCTTAGTTTCCCTTCATTTCTATCACCCTATCACCCTAGCCTACGTTACATCCCGTGTCTTAAGACCACCCTGAGGCCATGGAATCAGATGTCGTCTTCGACAGCCTCTACTTGGATAGGTGTTTGAGATTTGGTTGATATTTGGATGTCATCATGCTTCTTCTTTTGGGGGACGCTTCATTGATGTTTGAGTTTGTTTCCGTTGTGGGTTTAGATGACCGGGATTGCATAGTTCATGATTGATGATTTGGCTTTGCGTTATTTTTCTGATCTACCACACATTTGATGTCATACTAAGTATATTTCCTTTTCGATTGAGATTTATAGATCTTCATAGAGTTGCATGATCACTCCCACTTACGGGATGCACACCGAGACGATGCCATTTTTGTTATCTTGTCATGATCCCCTAGTGGAGTCTCTTTTGAGCCACCAGTTAGGCCCACACTTTTCTGCATTTAGATGTCATCATGCTTTCTTTTGGGAGATGCCTTTTGGATGCTTAGATTCGACTCAATCACGGATGTGGATGACTGGGATTGCATATTTGCTGATGGGTGATTTGACGTCATTTGATTTTTTCGGCCTATCGTATGTTCGATGCCATATTGGGGCATATTCCGTTTCGGATGAGATTTATAGATCTTCATGGAGTTGCATGCTTATCTCCACTTATGAGTTATGGACGTGGATGACTAAGACCACACAGTTGATGATTGATGATTTGGTGTTATCTGATTTTTTGACCTACCATATATCTGATGCCATACTGGGGCATATTTCCGTTTCAGTTGAGAGTTATAGATCTTCATGGAGCTACATGATCATTCCCATTTACGGGATGCACACTGAGACGAGGACGTGTTTGTTATTTTATCCTGATCCCCCGGTTGAGCCTCTTTTGAGCTATCTAGTCAGGCCCGTATTTTTCAGCATTTGTATGTCATCATGCTTCTTATTCAGGGAGACGTTTCCTTGACGTTTGGGTTCGATTTGGATTATAGAGATCACACATTTGATGATGGATGATTTCATGTCACCCGATTTTCGACCTACCATATATCTGATGCCATACTAGGGCATATTTTTGTTTCGGTTGAGAGTTATAGATTTTCATGGAGCTGCATGATCACTCCCACTTACAGGATACACGCTGAGATGAGGACGTGTTAGTTATTTTATCATGATCCCTTAATGGAGCCTCTCTTGAGTCATCTAATCAGGCCCGTATTTTTTGACATTTGTACATCATCATGTTTCTTCTTCCGAGAGACGTCTCCTTGACGTTTAGGTTCGATTTGGATTACGGAGATCACACATTTGATGATGGATGATTTCATGTCACCCAATTTCCAACCTACCATATATCTGATGCCATACTAGGGCATATTCCATTTCGGTTGAGATTTATGGATCTTCATGGAGTCGCACGATCATCTCCACTTACAAGATACACGTTGAGACGAGGACCTGTTCGTTATTTTATCATGATCCTCTAGTGGAGCCCTTCTTGAGCCATTTAGTCAGGCCCGTATTTTTCGGCATTCAGATGTCATCGTACTTCCCCTTCTGAGGTACACCCTTTTGATCTGTGAGTCCGATTCAGTTATGGATTTGGATTACCGGGATCACACATTTGACAATGGATGATTTTACGTCACCCGATTTCTGACCTACCATATATTTGGTGCCATACTGGGGCATATTTCCTCTTCGGTTGAGATTTGTAGATCTCCATCAATTTGCATGACCATCCCTAGTTACGAGATGCACGTTGGGTTGATGATTTGACTTCACTTTACCTTGACTCTCCGATGGAGCCTTTCTTAATTCATACGGTCGGGCCCATATTTTCTGATGTTGCCATTATTCTTGGATGTAGATATCTCAAATGCATAGACTCCCACATCATCATTTTAGTGGAATACAGGTCGAATCTCCTATACGTCCCCATTGAGTCATCCTTGAGTTATCAAGACAGACCGGATGCCCTAGTTGCTATGCTAGGGCACATTCCTCTCTTTCAGCTGTGGAGATAATTGTTTTCTAAGAGATTTGTTACAGTCCACATTACTCGATCAAGGGATGTTTATTCACATTGATGGTCACGGTCTTGATGATTTTGCCGAGATGAGCCTTCAGCAAAGCACGACCTTAGGGGTTTGACTTCCCTACTATCCATGACTCTTCGGTAGATTGAGATCGTAGTAGTGATCCTGGTGGACTATTCTCTTGTGACTCCCCAGTGGATCATTCCTTTGACACTATGATGGATCCCCCCAGCAGAGCATTTCAAGTCAGAGGCATCCGGATTATTGTGACATTTCATCAGGCCTCGTGTTTTAGTTAGATAGGTTATGAGACTATGTTTATAGTTGATTTGACCATTCCGACTCTCTAGCAGAGCATCCTTTAAGACTCATGGACTCTCTTTCAGACCATTTTCGTGGATTGAGAGTTGTAGCAGCATGCTACATTGGGGCATATCTCCCCCTCATTATCTCTTTGCATTTTCAGTTCGACATTCAAATCCACCATCTTTTTTCAGTTTGGCGTTCAAAGTCGCTTCTCAATTTCAGTTTTCAGAGCCATCATCGCTTCTCAATTTCGGCATTCAAAGCCATCAGTATTCTTAGTTTCAGTGTTCAGAGCCATCATCATTCTCAGTTTCAGTGTTCATAGCCATCAGTATTCTTAGTTTCAACTTTGAAAGCCATCATCAATCTCAATTTT
The DNA here is from genome assembly GCF_004353265.1 of Vitis riparia. Classification (NCBI taxonomy): domain Eukaryota; kingdom Viridiplantae; phylum Streptophyta; class Magnoliopsida; order Vitales; family Vitaceae; genus Vitis; species Vitis riparia. The sequence goes on along the minus strand of NC_048438.1, from coordinate 1,662,290 downwards.
GGCGTTCAGAGCCATCATCGTTTCTCAGTTTCGGCATTCAGAGCCATCATCGCTTCTTAGTTTTGGTGTTCAGAACCATCATTGTTTCTCAGTGCGGCGTTCAGAGCCATCATCATTCTCAATTTTGGCGCTTAAAGCCATCATCGCTTCTTAGTTCCAACGTTTAGAGCCATCATCACTTCTCAATTTCAGCGTTCAGAGCCATCATCACTTTTCAGTTTCGGCGTTCAGAGCCATCATCGCTTCTCAGTTCTTGCATTCAAAGTTGTCATCATTTTTTCACCATTCCTGGCGTTTAGAGCCATCGTTCACAGTTTGGAGTTCATAGCCACAATTCTAGCATTTAAGGTTGTCATTCCCTTTTAGTTCGGTGTTTAGAGCCATATTGCTAGCATTTAGGATTGTCATTTTCTTTTCGTTTAGCATTTAGGGCCAGTCTTACCATTCAGAGCCACTTTCATCAATTTTAGGCGTTCAGAGTCATGTCTTTAGTTTGGCATTTAGAACCACCATCTTCTTCAATTTGGTGTTCAGAGCCGTGTCTTTGTTTTGACATTTAGATCCATTGTCCAACTTAGCATTCGGTGCCATCATCTTCATTTAGATTTGGCGTTCAGAGCTATCGTGCATGCTCATTCTGACATTTTGAGTCATCATCTTTCCTCCTTTTGACGTCTAGAGTCATTTTCCTCAACCTTATCACTCAGAGTCATAGCTCCTGGCATTCCACATCTTGCCTTCACGATTTTACATTCATCATCATTTTCCTCATCTCGTTACCTTTTTGTTTATCGCTAATTCATCATGCTATTCTAGACTTCCCCTTTCCCCGCACATGACATAGTCCTTTGAGTTCACGACACATATTTGGATCATGTTGTTGGGCCACACTTAACATTCTCATATAGTTCACATAGGGCGGTCCCCTTTGAATGCATTCTTTCCTGTACTCGAAGGTGGTTCGACCGTTACTCATCTTTGACATTGATCTTTCGAGTCACTTTAGAGACATCTTAGAGCGAGTTTGGATCCTTGGGGCAGCTTTAGAGGCGCCTTGAGAGATGTTTTCCTCTTAGGATCATAGCCCTTTTGTTCGGTTTGAGCGAATTTGTGTTCTACTTGTACCTTTTGGGGGTATTTTTTTGTTCTTCGGTAGAGTTCACTTCATTTCACTCACTTTTCACACTTTATTTTCACTCTGGTGTTCACATTCCTTGCACTCGTGAATTCTACCAAAGAGGGGCATATTTATAGACCCCCCCTCAGATGGGGAGGTTTTTTTTTTTTTTTTTTATGATTTTTCTAGCCACCCTGAGAATGAGCCATTTCTCGGGCAGCCAAAGAGGACAAAAGTGAAAGGAAGGCAGCTGATGGGTGAGCTGCTCTCGGGCGGCCAGAGGGGACGGGAAATAGAAAAGAAAATAGGGGCGAACTGCTTGGTACAAAGGAGACAATTGAGAAGAGAGGAGACGCAGCTGTATGAAAATGTAGGACAGTTGAGTGAAAAGGTGGCGATTATAGAGAGTTTTTGTAGTTTTTGGGGAGTTATGATAGAGGATAAGTGATGATCATAGCTTGGGGGGACATAGTAGCAGGTTTGGCAAGCTGGTTGGGGGATTTGAGAGAAAAAAATATTGGGAGGTTATTGGCTGGTGACGAGAGGAGGGTTGTCTGAGAGGTTATGGTGTTGCTTGAGGGTGGTGATTTTGAGGTGACTTGAGGAAAAGGTAGCTTGAGAGAAGTCAAAGAGAAATGAAAGCTGGTTTTGCTTAAGATAGCTGGGACAAAAAGAAAATTTGAAGGATTTTCCAGGTACGTTTTTCTTTTTGGACTATTTTCATTCATCACTCTATTTTCTTTGTCTTGGATTTTTTTTTTCTCTAAGGGTCTCGGATTTTTTCTGGGCATTGGTTGATTGTTTGGGTGTGGGTGTGGTGTTATATTACTCTTTTCTCATGTTTTCCTTATGAAGGATATGGCTCACTCCCATAGTAGAAGTTTGTTGGTGACCTCATTTTGATAATTGTTTTGAACTCTCCTACTACACCACTGGTCTGTGAACCCCTGGATTTCAATATGAAAAGGGATCACACTTAACGTTTTACTCCCTCTGTCTACCTTGCTCTTGGTACACTATATCTTGTTGTGTTCTAATCTACGCTTGAGGGGAGAGGGTTGTGCTTTGGCTCACTACCATGGATTCCTGGCTCCTAGTGAACAAGATGTATACAGGTGCTACTTAAGCTATTGTTTTGACTGGCCAATGGGTGGAAATTATAGCAATTGAAGCTATGTCCAGTTTATCCGAATTCTCTTTCATGAAGTTATCAGGGTGCCTAATTGGAATAGGCCAAGGTGGCTACTATGCATTTGGATTTTCATCTTGTTTTGTAGTCATGGCTGGCAAGGATGTGCAGTATTGTCATGCAAATTCCCTGGCTTTGAGCTCGTTATTTCTTGAAAGGTGGGTGGTTAATCCTGATGGTGTGCTACCACATACTTAAATCTGGTGGTGATATCTACTGCTTGTCTGGTTGAGTTGTTGGGTCAACTATTCCTGGAATGAAATGGGCTCTTTCAGATCATCAATTTTTATCCGACCCTAAAGTCATTCAATCGTTCCAGGCTTCAAGCTCCTTTTGTTGAATTCTTGACTTTATTTTCTGGAGGGTGTGGTGTTTGATGATCCGTGGCTGCACTCATCACTGTTCTTATCATCCCAAACCCACTAACCCACTTCTTCCTTCACCATTCTCATACCCCATGCACTCCATCCATCATCAAGCTCCATTAATCTCTCCATTACAACCACCATACCCTTGCCATACTCATTTCCATTAGCCTTAAACGCAGCACCCAACCCATTTATCTCACTACCCATAGTTCCGCTCGCCACCCAATCCTGTAAACCCATTTCCTTTATCACCTCTCTCATTCTAACCTATCTCTCTAACCCACCCTATGCACACGACCACCTTCATTTTACCCCATTTTTAATCTTCATACTACTCATGCCACCCTTCCAGCCTTCATGCATACCGTTTCATCACCATGCCCCATATCCCCACCTTTCATTCAACCTACCAACCCGTTTCTTTCAATACCTTGCAAACCCACTTCCTTGGCTACTCATTTATTTTTCATGCAAGCATGGCCATCTTGCATACCCATTTCTCTCTCTACCCGTTTTCACTCTTCTCATACCCATTCTCTCCATCTATCATATTCTCCTATGCCATTCTTCCTTATCCACCCAAACTCATCTCCTACCCATGCGCATGGGGGTTATACATCCATGGCCCCCACTCACTCCATCACCAAGTCATCCATCCTCACTCAAACTCTCTTCCATTCTCTCTTATGCACGTGCAACCTGTATGCATGCTTGTTCTCAATCTTAACATCTTCGACGCTTGGTGGCTCCACACCGAAGGATGTATAATGGTGGAGACTCCCAGGTTATTACATTACAAATTAAGACTTCGGTAAGGCAGTGAAGAGAGAAGCAGGGGAGCTTGATAAGAAAGGACAGTCTGCTAGAGTGGTAAAAAATCCATACCAGTTTCTTAACATTTGGACTCTCTGAGAGTATTTGGAATATGAAATGAGAATCCCTAATCTTCCATTTGGGATTGTTTTTTAACACCTTGTGGACGACTTTATTTTCATGTGTTTCTTTGTTGGCAATGATTTTTATTTTTATTTTTGCCATGTATGCCCGCATTGGTGATCCGTGAGGGTGCAATCTATTTGTTGATGGCAGTATACAAGAAGGAACTTAGGGCAATGGGTGGTTATTTGACTGATTCAAGCCCCTAGTTCCCAAAATGAAGGCCCTCAAAGCCATTGATGGTTTTTTATTTTATTTATTATTATTTCTTTCTTGCATGAGAATCATTACATGGCAGTAAAATCAATGGAAGACCTTTTGGTGGGCCATCCCTGGAATATATATGTCCATTTTCCTTTTTGGCCTCACACATTTTCACACAATGTTTTCTTAAAATAACTTTCAAAATTCTGGATTTTCAATCACTTGAATCTTCAAATTAATTTTTCAAAAGTTCTAACTTCCAAATTTAATATTTTTTTTTTTATAAATGCCATCTTCAAATTAAAATTTCAAAAATTCTAACTTCCAAATTTATTTCTTTTTAAGAATGCAATCTTCAAATAAATTTTCCAAAAATTCTAGTTACTAAATTTAATTTCTAAAATGCCATCTTAAAATAAATCTTCCCTAAAATATTTTTAAAATTCCATCTTTAAATAATTCTTCTAAATTCCAATTTCCAAATTCAATTCCCAATTTTCAAGATTCCAATTTTCCAATTTCCAAATTTAATTTCCAATTCCCGAAATTCTAAATTTTCACATTTATTTATTTATTATTATTATTATTTTATTTTATTTAAAAAATAAAAACAAAAAAAAACTCCATCTTCAAATAATTTCCTAGATTCCAATTCTCATAATTTAATTTTCATGGTTCTAATTCTCAAATAATTTTTAAAATTCTAATTTATTTCAAATTTAATTTCCAAAATTCTAATTCTTGAATTTAATTTCCAAGACTCCAATTTTCAAATAAATTTCAAAAAATCCAGTTTTCTCTAGAATAGTTTTAATTACACTCCGGTTCTTAAATAATCTTCTGTTTTTCTTGGTTTTACATAAGCACGAATGCAATTTTCATAATTCCAGAATAATGAAATTTGTGAGACTAATTCATACAAGATAGATTAGGATTTGGTAGGGGGCCCACATATGAGTTTTCTCTTCTAATTATCAATTGTTATGCTTGATGAGTATTGATTGATCTTTGTCTTGCTCTTTAATATGCATGTGATGATTTTATACCTGAGTTAACCCTGTTTCCATGATAGCGCACTATTAATTACTGTTAAGGTACGATCTCATTCCCATTTCGCTTATTCTTATGCATGATTCGCTTTATTATTGGATTATTTCATTTTGATATCCATTGATTTCCTTACCAATTGTCATGCTTGCTTCATCTTATTAGTAAAGACCCATTTTTAGGGACTTAGAGGGGTGTTATGGTCTTTATCGTACCTTCCCGATAAGTAACCTGACTCTCGAGCCAAGATTTGGTTTTTCACAGACCCCATTTTCCAAATCAGGAGTCACACTTAGGGTTTTCTTTCTTATTTTATTTACCCTTTAAAAATAAAACAAAAATAAGTGGCGACTCCGAGTCATTTTCTAAAAATAAATCTTTTTTTCAAATAAAAAGCAAGTTCGCCATTAAGTGGGAGCGCATGAGCAGAAATACGGGGTCCACACATGGGTATGTAATTCGTGGGTGACAAGGAAAATGAAGAAGTGATTCATAATTGATTAAAATCATTCACAAATGGTAACCTTGTACACCCTTATACACTTAGTACATTTCCCTTGTACAGTTAGTGTAATACCATTGTACAATGACACAATATATCACTTCTAAGTAATGTGTCCAGGTACGTGTGTTAACCATATTTCTAATGGTTTAGTTGAGAAAATGGTGGATGAATTAGGATTAAATTTTTTTCTCAAACATCATTACTGGGGAAAGTATCGGAATTTTTATGTGAGAGTTATATAAAATGCATGATATGGGCATGCAATGCATGGGTGACAAGGAAGATAAATGAGTGGCTCATAATCAATTAAAATATTTTACAAATGGTAATCTTTTACACTCCTTGTACATTTAGTGCATTTTCCTTGTACAATTAGTGAATACCTTTGTACAATGATACAAATTAAATATGATTTTAGTAGTTTGATTAAGAAAAATAGCGGAAAACTTAAATCCAATTTTTTTTGTGAACATATTATATTTTTGTGAAAAAAAATATACAATTGACCGATTCATTTATTTAATTGTGGACATATTATATTTTTTATTTTATTATTAAAACAAAAAATAGAAAAAATAAAAAAGAATAATCAATAAACAAAATTTAATTCTTTTTATTATTTTCATACAAAAAAAATAGTATTAAACAAGGTATTCAATTTTCATTTTTAAAAATAATTTTCTTTTTTTAATTAAACATATTTTTAAAAAGAGACAATATAGAAAATAAAAATTATTTTTAAAAATAAAAGAAGTAAAAACTAAAAAAGTATTTTAAAACCAAACTCAAACATAATCTATACAATTTTTAACTACTGTTTTCATTTGAAATGGGTAAATATACCATTCAACCTTTTTATATGAGAAAAAAATCAATTTCTATTATACTATGTATTAATATAATCCATTTTTAAATACGAAAATATTTTAATTGAATATTTAAAATAAAAACTCTTCATCCATCCTCTTTCTCTTTTTTTTTCTTTTTATTTCAATAAATTTTCAATTAAGTCAAATTATTAAGAAAATTCCTTAATAAACAAATTTGCAACATTTCATATAACTTATTATCAAAAGTCTATGTTCAAAAAATTATTAAAATAAAGAAGGAAGAAGATTAAAAAAAAAATTAATTTTTTTATTTTATAATAGTAAAAAATAAACTTTAAATTACTTTTTTAGTATAAAAGAAAAAAATAGTAAATATATTTATTTTAAATAGTGTTTTAATCATTAACTTATTTACTTCTAAAATGTAAAAGATAATTTTTATTCATTTAAATTATTATTTTTTTAAAAGTATTTTTCAAAATAGTTTTTGAATCATTAATATAATTTTTGTTTAGAAAATAATGCTGATTTTTCAATTATTTTTCAAAGAGTTTAAAATAACAATAAAAAAAAAGATTAAATAATGGAGAATTTTATGGAAGTGACATATAAAGAGTGGTGGCATAAAGACAAAAATGATGAATGATAGTTAAAAGGGTATTTTTGTCTATTCCTATCTCACATCCTTGTAATTAATTATGGGTGTTTGAAGGACCTTTTATTAATTATCAAAGCCAAATGGGTGTAAAGCCCAATTCTCCCTTATAAATTTATGTGTGATTGGGTTATATTTCTTATTTCCTATTTTTAAAAACCTAATATGATAGTAACTTCTATGTAAAATACAATAATTATTTGAGACTTATATTAAAAAATAATTTTTATTTTATATAAAAGTTATTACTGTTTTCTATTATTAAAAACAAAAATAATTAATTAATAAATATAGAGGTAGCCAAGGTTTTCTTTGTCACCTTAAGTAGACAATAATTTCAAGAAATGGTGAAGATTGCTTTGTCTTGAGTTTTGAATCAAAATAATCCCTTTAAAAAAAAAATCATAAAATAAATTTTCCTACAAAATAATTCTTAAACTAATGTTTCTAAACTATGGGCAATCATGCAATATATATTTTTTTTTATGTGATAAAATCGTTATTGGTAATTATGATTTAGTGACCTCAATTTTAAATTTAAACATAAAATTGTTATTATTGACTATAATTTTGAACTTAAGCTTAAAACTCTAATCACCAACCATAATTTTGACTTAAAGCTTTTAGTTTATTTTTGTTTAAACAAATTTAATATTAAAATTGTATTATATTAATAATTTATTTTCTATTTATATATATATATATATATAAGTGGCTACTAATTTATGTGGTTATTTTTAAATTTTTAAAATTTTTAATATATGAAATCAAAGACTTTTTTTTTCTTATATGTTGGAAAGTGTCTTGAATTCTATTTTTCAGTCGATTGCAAAGTATTAATGCTATGATGCTTGAGTAATGATCTACTTCATGAGGCTATAGAAGAGAATATGGCTACCGAGTTATGGTTAAAGCTAAAAAGTCTATATATGACAAAGTCTCTTACAAATCGTTTGTATTTAAAGAAGTGGTTGTTTACTCTCCAAATGAAAAAATTATATCCATTAAAGACCACCTTGATGAGTTTAATAAAACTATCATGAATTTGAAGAATATTGATATTAGAATTGATGATGAAAACTTAGCCATAATTTTGATGTATTCCCTATCGAATTCTTTTAAGCATTTCATAGAAACCATGTTGTATGGTAGAGATACTCTCCATAGAGGATGTTAGAGTAGCTGTGAACTCAAAGGAGTTGAAAAAAATGGTGTCCAAGAATATTGAAGATGGCTCAGGTAAAGGTTTGGTGGCTAGAGGGAGAACATGAAAGAAAAATAATAGCAGAAAAAGTCGATCTAGATCTAAATCAAACTTCAAGCGAAATAAGGGTTTCAAGTGTAACAAAGAAGGCCACTATGTGAAAAATTGTCCATATCATAAAGGAAAAGACAAAAAAAAAAAAAACTTCTAATTTTAGTGATGCAACAATTGTAGAAAAAATTCAGATATTGTAGATATTCTTTTAGTTACTCCTAATAACTCAGGTGATGAGTGGATTCTTGATTCAAGGTGCTCCTATCATATGTCTCCTGATAGGGATTCGTTCAGTACCTACCAACTTATAAATGGTGAGAAGGTTCTCATGGGAAATGATATAACCTATAAGGTTGTTAGAATATACACAATTCAAATTAAGATGCATGATGATATTGTAAGGACATTAACTAATATAAGACATGTTCCAAATTTGAAGAAAATTTTGATTTCTTTAAGAACACTTAACTCTAATGGATGCACATATAAGGTTGGAGGTGGAGTTTTGAGGATTTCAAAAGGTGTTCTTATTGTGATGAAAGGAAAGAAAACAAATGGTCTTTATGCATTGTAGGGTAGTTGTGGACTCGCATTTTTCACGTGCGTCCCCACTCGATCGGCGAGACTCGCTTTTTATTTGTGAAAAATTATTTAGTTTTGGAAAAGTTGGAGCCGCCACTTATTTTATTTTTATTTTAAAGGGAAAATAAAACAAGAAAGAAAAAACCCTAAAATGTGACTCCATAATTTTTGGAAAAAAGCATGTCTTTGAAAAACCCGAGTCTAGGTCCAGGGATCAAGTTACTTATTGGGAAGGTACCTCTAGGAGGTAGCACCCCTCTAAGCCCTAAAGAGGTCTTTATTGACTAAATTAGGGAAATGAGGCAATTAATTGATTAATTGTAGATACCTAAGTAAGCTAGGTGATTTCAGAAAGTAGCATGCTAAATAAGGAGATCAATCACAATAAAGGAGAGTTAGGGTGCGTACCTGAACCACTTCTTAAGCGCTATCATAAAACATCAATGGTTAATTCAAAAATATGACACGCGACATGCATTTTATCAAGGACGATCAAACAAGCATCAAGACAATCAAGTATGGCATCAAACAAGGGCAATGACATGCATATTCATGAAATTTTGGGAACGTACCTGGATAGCATATATAACTCATAATGCGCTTCCTTAGGACATGGGGGTTAGATAATAAATAATAAATAATAAATCCTAGCATGCTTATCTAATTAATTAGCAAAAATTATCAAAATTCGAAATAATTAATTATCATACATATCTTGTATACAATTCCTAAAAAGAAAAAATGTAAATATAATTACAATAAATAGCAGGGTGGTAGCAAAAATAAATTTTGAAATTTTTTTTCTTATATAGGGGTTTCACCAATTCCCCAAATTAATATACACGAATTTAGCCTAAAATTATCCCATTTATTTGGGACCACAAGCTTTGATTCACGTTTTGTTTAAAACCAAAATTTTTGTTGAAAATTGAGAATGATGCAAACCGATTAAGATATGGTTGCATATTATTTTTAAAAAAAAAAAAAAAGAAAAGAGATTTTGATTCTAAAGGCTTTAAATGAATAAAAAAAATGTTTAAAAGGGTTTTTTTTTAGAAAAAGAGTTTTTGTTTTAAAATAAAAGAAATTAATTTTTAAAATAACAAAAATAGAAAACAAAATATCAATCGAAAAAAAAGGAAACAAAGATTACAAAATAAAGATTTTAGAAAATCATGTCAATTAAAGTGGTGAGAGTAAAGGCCAACCTCCATGGGTTTCCAGTGGCCCTCAAAAACATTTGACCAACAATCACTAAGGCAACAAATTTATGACTTCCTAATCAAACAAACTAACAAAATTATCATCCAAAAACTAACATTTAGATTTCAAGAAACACATGAATAACTAGAGTTAAACTAATTGGAATTAAAAATGTAAACTTTACCTCACAAGATCAATTAAACTAGAGAATTAAGATCAATAACTCATTCAAATTAAAAATAAACTAGAATTTAAACTAATCGGAATTAAAAATATAAACTTTACCTTACAAGTCCAATTAAACTAATAGATTTAAGATCAATAACTCATTCAAATTAAAAATAAACTAGAATTTAAACTAATCGGAATTAAAAATATAAACTTTACCTTACAAGTCCAATTAAACTAATAGATTTAAGATCAATAACTTATTCAAATTAAAAATAAACTAGAATTTAAACTAATCGGAATTAAAAATATAAACTTTACCTGACAAGTCCAATTAAACTAATATATTTAAGATCAATAACTTATTCAAATTAAAAATAAACTAGAATTTAAACTAATCGGAATTAAAAATATAAACTTTACCTGACAAGTCCAATTAAACTAATAGATTTAAGATCAATAACTCATTCAAATTAAAAATAAACTAGAATTTAAACTAATCGGAATTAAAAATATAAACTTTACCTTACAAGTCCAATTAAACTAATAGATTTAATATCAATAACTCATTCAAATTAAAAATAAACTAAAATTTAAACTAATCGGAATTAAAAATATAAACTTTACCTTACAAGTCCAATTAAATTAATAGATTTAAGATCAATAACTCATTCAAATTAAAAATAAACTAAAATTTAAACTAATCGGAATTAAAAATATAAACTTTACTTTACAAGTCCAATTAAACTAATAGATTTAAGATCAATAACTCATTCAAATTAAAAATAAACTAAAATTTAAACTAATCGGAATTAAAAATATAAACTTTACCTTCCACTTTCATGTAGATTAAAATAAACTAGCATAGAACTAATGAATTGCAATCATAAAAGAGAGACATTTAATCTAAGAAAAATAAAATATTGTTCGAAATCGAGATTTAAAAGAATTTATCACAAACAATTAATTAAACCAATTAACTAAAACCCAAACTAAAAAAAAAAGAAATATTGTATCAAAAATCGAAAACTAACGTGTATTGTATTGGAAAAATACTCTCTAGATGTGTCGAAATGGCAGCCCAATTAGTCCTTCAAGTCCTTTACCGCTCCCTTAAAAAAACTCTTACATGTGTTGATCTCTCCTCAAAGAAAAAGTTCCACCGCCCTTCTTCTATTCCTTTTTGTCCCATTTATATGGCAACCTATCCTTTTCATGAAATATTTTATTTCCTTTTGGGATATGTACGTGGATATATGGAAAGTGATGTTTTAATTGCAAAGTGGTATTTTAAATTTTATGGAAAATGCTTTTGTATTTTATATACATCATAATTCAAAAATAAAAAAAATAAAAAAAATATTAACAAACCTTTTTAAAGGTAATAATAATAATAATAACTTATCAAATTAGTATAAACAAATATATATATATATATATATATATTAAAAAACTTAACTTACCAAAAAATATATTAAAAGCACTTTAAGAAATAACCAAATAAAATAAAATAAAATACAAAATAACTTACTATAAAAATTTATTAACGTGCATATTAGTAAAAACATTTAATAGTAATAATAATAGTAATGATAAAAAGAGATAAGATAATTTATCACATGCAATCTTGTAAAAACAAATAAATAGATAACAAAAAAAAAATAGCTAAACAAATATAATAAATAAATAACTAAATAAATAAATAGATAAATGAATAAGAAATCAAGCTCATGCAAATGTTAAGAAATACAAATCATGCGAACTATGCAAGTCATACAGGAGTTATCTAAAAGGTAACATAGGTGGGCCAGGATGCCTAAGTGGACCTAACAAACCAAAGTGGGCCTAGATGTGCCTAAATGAGCTTAGGTGAGTCTAAGTGGGTTAAAGTGGACCTAAGTGAGCTTAGGTGAATCTAAGTGGGTCAAGGTAGACCTAAGTGGGTCGAGGTGGACCTAAGTGGTCGAGGTGGACCTAAGTGGGTCAAGGTGGAACTAAGTGGGCTAGGTATACCTAAGTGGGCCTAGGGTGAGACTAGGTGGGCCTAACTAAGTCTAACCTGAAGTGCACTTAAGTGAAGCCTAATCTAAACTTGAAGGGCGGCTAAGGTCATAATGTGGAGCCGGGTAAACCCCTCAACTAAAGTCTCCCAAGTAGCTTAGAGAAGGTAAGCTACATGAGTAGTAATGGGCCATCAAAGAATCACTGTGGAGTATCAAATAAGTATCTAATAGGACATGTGCTCGAAGGACAAAATTGAGGGTCTATAGTAGCACAATTATAGTTGCAACTGCAATTTCAACCTCAAAATCAATTTCAAAGACTACCAAATTATGACATATGCAACTTGGGCATGTGAGTGAGAAATGATTGACAATTTTGAGCAAATGAGGTTTGCTTAATAGATAAAAAACAAGAAACTAGATTGTCGTATCAGATTTTGTATCAAAACTTATATACCGCTATCAGTGATGTATTTTTAGACAATGTCATGCCCTTTTATCAGTTTTGCTACTCGCATGCTCTTTTCATGGTCTAAATTTTTGGAACACACTTCTTGACTTGGTTTTGGGTTATTTGCATTGAGAAAACCTTTAGATTAATGATTGGTCCTTCCATGCTTGGATCAACTTTGTGTCTTATTCATGCAATTTAATTGTTCAATTCACATGCTCTTTTATATCCTTTTTGTAAATTACTAATTCATCATGTCACATCCTTAAGTATATTTCATTGATGCATAGTTTTCCCAACTTGGTTAGTAAAAATTGAATTTATTGAGCTTAGTGGAGAGTCTAATACCTTCCTACTAGGTAACTAGAACCCAAATTATATAGTTTATAGGGTCATCATTGAGGGTTTTTTTTTTTTTTTTTTTTTGAAAAAATAAAATAATTGATGATTCTAAATAACAATAAAACAATTTTTAAAATGGACATTTGAAATAGAGGATTTGTAATTGTCTTAAAGATGTGGGTCTTATTGTAATATTAAAATTAAGATTAATACAAAAATTAAATCTACAAATTATAAAAACAAAAGAATTTTCTTTGAACTCAATTTATAATCAGTGGGCATAGCATATTTAGATCTCCTACCCTAATTGCCAAGAGCACACTTAAAAATTACTTTCATTTAGAAAGGCCAATTTTGCAACATAGAGGATAATGATCATCAAAATCAAAAGATTAAGCAATAACTCAAGATATCTTATGAGGCTTGACATGAGTTACCCTATCCCATTACCCATTTGGGTACTCATAGATCATGAGTCATGGGTTAAGCTAAACCCAATTGTGGACCCCCATTTGGGCTTGTTCTCATTTTATATAGAAGATATATTTCTTTGTGAGTGGAGGGCTCTCATGGAGCCATGTGGCGAGTCATGGTTGAAGAAGCCAGCTACATGGGGGGACACCTCCCATGGAGCTCCATGCATGGACGTGCTATGATCCATCAGCAGCCGACCCATGATGGTGGTTGAGGATGGAGATTGTTGAGAGGTGCACAGGAAAGCAGGTATTGGCTTGCAGAGGAAGACAAAAATAGGGTTTTTTGGAGAGATATAGAGGCGGGAGGTTGGGAGCTTCAGAGATATTTTGAGGGGAGGAGTGTTCTTCAGGTGGGAGTGGAGACCTGGTCAGAGACGAGAAGAAATACGCTGGAAAAGCATCTCGAAAGAAAGAGACTCGGGTATTATTTCTATAGGTTGATTATTCCATGTTCATGTCATCTTATTGTGTTTTCTGGACATCTTGAGATTCTATTTTGGTGTTCGAATATGTTTGTTGGGGACCCTCATTTGTTTTTATGGAGTTTTGAGCTTGCTTGCATTTGCCTTATGCTTGATCCATAACCTGTTTTATGTCATCGGTTTTGAGGTTTCATGTGAGATGTCGGCATTTAAGTATTGATTTCGTTTTGAAAATCATTTGAAATCTACTTTGGCCTTATCCTATGTCTAAGTTCATGGATTGATCGATAAAATGAGATTTGTGAGGGTTCATTTGGTTCCATTATTTGTGTTCTGTTTACTATCTTCCCCTGTTCTCGATGCTCCACCATGGTGAGTGTCAGATTTCCCATCCCTACCTGAAGGAATAAGGCGCTACTAGAGGAAATCTGAATTGGGATGCTTTTGAGGGAACTCAACATCATATTTATGGGGAGATACCTGGATGAGGAATAAACATGAGACTGTTTGGACAGTTTAAGTTGAAGAAGCTGTTAACACTACAGGTTCTACCTTGGGGTGGATCGGTAGTAGTATGTGGTGTTTAACTCTCATTTTCTAGGTATATCGCGTCCATTAAAGAATTGGAAGTTTCATCTTCAGAGCTAGAACTAGGCCTCAGAAATGATAACAAGCGGCTAGATTCATGTCTGATCTAAAGAATGAAGCAAGAGAGCTTAAATGTGTTAACGTAAAATGGTTTATGGAAAATTCTGAACTTGGATGGCTGCCATTTCTTTCTCCGTAGAGCTCATCACCATCCTCCTAGCAGTCCACTATTATGTAGGTGTTATTTCAACTGTTCGGTCATTTATTAAGAAACCCAACATGATATACCAGTATGGTATCACATGGCTTGCCTTCAATATATTGCACTTCCAAGACTTGGCAGTTAGCAGAAATCTCATTTCTTCTCCAATTAAGTGGAAATTGTTAACCCAACTGCCATGATGAAATACTGGAATTAAAAAAAATGCCTTACAGAAATTGGTTGAAGCAATGAGTCTTGTAGCTCCAAGGTATGCAGTCGTTTCTGCTGATGGTTCAGGTCCAGGTGAAGCCACAGAATTAAGAAATGAGGATTAATTAATTGCTTATCGTCTCAATGGATCAATTATTCATGATGCTACTAGTGTTGATGGAAAATGAGAGAGACAGTGTCATGTGTGTGTTTCAAACTGTTCATGAAATGGGTACACCTTATGTTGTAGTTCACTTAATTTTCAGTCGGGATATACTTCACGTAAAATTGGCTGATGAAGCACTCCATAGTCGATCGCCTTACATCCTCACACCCATTACCAACAAACCCATTTTATAATACTCATCCAACCCGTTTCATGCTCACCATACCCATTACCACTCGTGCTTGTCTTTTCTTTCTCTACACCACACCGCACGCCCATCACCACTTTTTCTCTTTCTACACCGCATACTCTGCATGCACACCATTTTCTTACCAACCTACACCACCTTATGTCATTAATTGCATGCACATGGATACCACTACTCATTATACACCCACTAATCGCCTCACACTCCATCATAAATATCATCAATAATCCACCATATTTCTCATCATCCTTCATACCCGTTTATCAACAGCCTATACCCATCCTTTCAAAGCTCTATACTCACCCATGTCCATCACCTCCATACCCACATCTTTGTATACCCTACCCAACATGCATAGCCATCACCCCTCATACCCATGCAAACCTTCCACGCTTGTATACCCTACCCAACATGCATGCCCACCCTAGCCCTCATACCCATGCAAACCTTCCATGCTCATATACCCTACCCAACATGCATAGCCATCACCCCCAAGACCCATGCATATCACCACCCTCATACCCATGCAAACCTTCCATGTTTGTATACCCTACCCAACATGCATAGCCATCACCCCTCATACCCATTCAAACCTTCCACACTTGCATACCCTACCCAACATGCATGGCCACCCTAGCCCTCATATCATCACCCCCAATACCCATGCATATCACCACCCTCACATACCCATCACTATCTTTTTCTTTCTACACCACACCACGTACCCATTCTACTCTCCACATTCCTTCATGCATTCCCATTACTCGTATACCCCCAAAACCCGTGTCTTCCCACCTTAACATGGCCATGCATGGCCACATCATACCCATATTTCATACCCCCCATGCATATCATCACCCTCCAACACCTGACTTACTCACTTTCTTTCTCACCACATTTTCTCTCTCTACACCACGCCATGCACTCCATGTCTTCCCACCTTAGCATGGCCATGCATGGCCACATCATACCCATATTTCATACCTCCCATGCATATCATCACCCTCCAACACCTAACTTACTCACTTTCTTTCTCACCACATTTTCTCTCTCTACACCACGCCATGCACTCCATGTCTTCCCACCTTAGCATGGCCATGCATGGCCACATCATACCCATATTTCATACCCCCCCATGTATACCATCACCCTCCAACACCCAACTTACTCATTTTCTTTCTCACCACCTTTTCTCTCTCTACACCACGCCATGCACTCCATGTTTTCCCACCTTAGCATGGCCATGCATGGCCACATCATACCCATATTTCATACCCCCATGCATATCATCACCCTCCAACACCCAACTTACTCATTTTCTTTCTCACCACCTTTTCTCTCTCTACACCACACCATGCACTCCATTTCCTCCCACTTGTGCATGGCCATTTTAACCATTATGCCCACATTCCCCTACCCATATTCATACCCGTTTCTTATACCCACCGAGACACTCCTCTCACCACCCATTGAGCCAAACTTTTCTATCAAACCCTCACAAAAACCTGTTTGGCTTCATTTCCCATATACTTGAACGCCCACTAGTCGAGGCCATTTGTATAATATGTTAAGGGATGCAGAGCATATGAAGATAATCATGTAGATAATGAAGAAAGCGGGTCTCCGTCCTGATATTTTTCTAGGTATCCAGATACCGATGATGCTGAACTGAATTATTATTCTTTTTCTAACACTACCACCCGGTTGAATGTAAGCTTGTGGATTTGAAAGTTTCCGTTGCCCAAAGTCGAATATATTGGCAAGTTTGGCTTGCAATTGAGAGGCTCTATAACCTTCTAGGTATTTTTGTCAACACACTGGGTAGTCGGGAAGGATCTTTCATTTGATCAATGTCACTTAGCGTGTTTTTGTATTCCAGAGAGTCAAACAAGATAATCATGGCCACTAATCGGTGTGAAAGACGATGCTCCATGGGTTTTGTCTTTTGGAAAATTTTGAAATCCGGTATTTCAAACCATGTTGCTACAAGTAGAGTTTCCAGTTGCAGTCATTTTCACCATAGGGATTACCCACGATTTTATAGTTTTGGAGGAATGGTGTTGCAAAATTGAGTCAGGCATAAAGTCACTAAATGACATGAAGGCACTTGAATGAAGACATCATATTGCAGAATTAGAAGTGGTGTAGAATTCGAAGAATCGCTATAGAATATGCTACATGAAAAGGTGAAGGATGACCGAACTACAGTGAATATTCTTAAGGTTAACAGACTGCAAAGGCGGTTAGTCTTCTACTCTTACACCTGAGACCAATGCCTAACTTATGCAACCAGTTTAGGAAGCAATATTATCCAGGTAGGCCTGAACGGTTCTACATAGGAACTAAAAAGAGTTTTGGAGGATTCCGATGGTAGATTGAGTAAGCCAATGTGGGTTATTCAACTTAGTTGGGCTGAAATTCGAGATTGGTATGCAGAGAACGCAAAGGATTCGATATTGAGTGGAGATAGAAGTAGTAGGCCATAGTGCATGAGTTGTCAACAGATTTCTGTCTTCCAGGTTTTAAAATGGGGAGGTTATATATCCCTCTAACGGAAATGTTCTGGCTACTGTTAAGCCATCCTTAAGAAAGAAGATTTGGCAAGGGGTATCCTGAGACTTAAGGGACAGTCACAAAAAAGTTCATGGCTACAACCATCTCAAGTAAGTACGATGATTTCGGGTTATGACCGTCTCGAGTGGTTCTCGAACTAAAACTGACATTGGGATAGCCACTCAATGATGTTTGTCTAACTCTGCAAATGAAGCAAATGACTAGTATCTCGCTAATCTTTGAGTCATCATCCTTCCCTCATGGTTTCCTGGTGCTGTCTGATTGTAATAATGGTTCAGCTATTAGTCTCGAGGAGCTTAATCTTACAAGAAAGGGATCCTATTGAGGAGTTTGCAGTTGGTGTCGCTATGATTGCTTTAACTTCATTGGCTATCTCATGTCCAGTCCCAACACTCACATCCCAGGCCCACTTGTATGATTTTTGGTTTGCATGGCCTCCTTTGGGCCACATGTCACCCTTCAAATTCCTTCATTTCGATTTCAAAAATAATTTCCTAACCCTATTTTCAAATGATTTTCCAAATTCCAACCTTTCAAATAATACCCATCCTCCAAATTTTTCAACCTTAGAGTTTTCAAGTCCCAAAAATCACATTTTTAATAAAATTTTGCTGCCATTTCCTTTGGCATGCAATCTTCATAACTTCCATGATTTTTAAATGTTTTAAAAATAAGCGTGAATTAAATTATGTAATTCCAAGTGATGGAATTTACGAAATTAATTCATGCAAGAATGAAACGGGCTTTGGTGGGGGCCCAACATTATTGGATGTTTCCTTTTAAGATTGATTTGATTGAGTTGTGACACGTGATGACTTCATACTCGATTTAGTGGCACGTGTGCTATGTTTTATATCCATTATTAGTGCACTAACCTCATTTCTTGATAGCTCATTTTGGTTCATTGCCCAAGTGCGTATCTACCCGCATCCTAATTGTTATTTTTGCATGTTTTGATTCTCGTATGTGCATGATTCGTTCTGGGTATCCACTGACTTACTCGTCAATTGTCATGTCAGCTTCATTTTATTAGTAGAGACCCGACTTTAGGGACTTAAAGGGGTGTTATGGTCTTTACCGTACCTTCCCGATAAGTAACCTGACTCCCGAACCCGATCCGATTTTTCATAGACCACCTTTTCCAAAATAAAGAGTCACACTTAGGGTTTTCTTTCTTATTTTGTTTACTCTTTTAAAAATAAAATAAAAATAAGTAGCGACTCTAAGTCATTTTTTTTAATACATAAAATCATTTTCAAATAAAAATCAAGCTCGCCATCAAGTGGAAAACGCATGAGCCGAAATGTGAGGTCCACAAAATGGCGACTCCACTAGGGATTTTTTTTTTAGAGGGTCAAGCTTGAACTTAAGATGGAGCAAATATGGCATTTGATTGGTCAATTAGTGGGCACCTATCTCTTGATTGCACATTGAGAGTTCCCGATACCATTGGATGCATGCTTGGTTGTTTGTTTTCACTTGGGACATCGACATGTTGATCGTGTTGGTTGATTATCTTGGTTGAGGACTTTGACATAGTGATTTTCGTTATGCTTCATTGGTATATTTGTTTGATATATTTGACATGCTGATTGTGATGACTGATTTGTCTTAATCGAGGATTCCGAGATAGCTATTTCTTCAGTACTTCATTGCTATATTTGTTTGAGATATTGACATGCTGATTACATTGATTGCTTATCTTGCTTTGCTTAGCATAGTGATTATGATTTTTGCCATGATTGTTCCGATCGCCTTGCATGTATGGATTCATTGTTATATATTGCTTGATTTGACACATTGATTCACTTGTTTGTATATTCTCTTGATCGTCTTTGAGCATGATGTCTATATCACTTTTCACCTGATTGTCATAGCTTGTATGTGTACATGAGTGATATATCTTGTACTCTACTTGACTATATGTTGCATGATTGCCTTTCTTCTACATGATTGCATGTCGTATGTCCATGTGGGCCTCACATCTATCCTCTTACCTCTAACTCTCTTGGTTTCGGTCATTCCCTTCATTCCAGTTCTCACTATTGCAAGTGTGAGGCCTTGTGTGTGTTTGTTACTCTAACCGAGCCAGAGGTTAGGAGTAGGGTCTAGCGATGGGCTATACCGATGTTTGGGAGCATTTTGGAGGTGACCGACACTTTGATGTCGATTGGAGTCTGATCATTGAAGACCTATATAGCCTTGAGCTAGGTTTCATGGATGTTTGTGTGGCCAGTGTGTTTCTTTATCTGTTTTAGCTTCCTAGGGTTTTCGGATGCACCTACACCACTCACTGCGCACTTTAGTCAACCACTAAATGCTGAGAGTTGTGAGAGCTTTTCACCATAGGAAATCCCCTGGGATGTCAAGGTAGTGCATGTGTGGAGGTGATGACCACCTTGCACGAAAACGCCTCATCTCTTCGGAGGCATGGAGAGGGTTGCGTACCATTAGAGCGTACAATCGCTTCTACTAGGGATCTTTTAAAGTTCATTTTTCTTTTTAGAGCCACCTTGACCTTGTAGGTTGAGCCTTAGATCCTTCGATCGGGACTTCCTTCCCTATTTGTGGGTGCATCTGAGGGCCTTCGAAGCCTCTTTAGTTACAATTCAGATCCAATACTCCCTCTTTTGGTCTCCACTTGAGAGTGCTTAGATATCGGTGAGAGTTTGAGTATCAGTTGGACCACCCCTTGTTGTATGATTTTGGTTTCTTCCTGTCACTCTTTGAGTTTGCCACATTTTCTTCTTAGGGGTTTTAGATAGATTTCCTTTCTTAAGTTAGCATTATTTCGGTTTGTTGTCACTTTCTATTTGACTTTTTGGGATATGCTCATTGATTATGCTCACTTTTTCACATTCTCCACATGTCATGGGCTCAATACTTCATTCTTTGGTCGATTTGCCTATTTCAATTTTCAACCCTATATTTTCATTACAGAGAGGTGAAATGTATGTTTTCACATTCACACCAGTTTTGAGATGGTTCGCCTTTGTCACCTTATCATTTTTCTTTATTGAGCTCCGGTTGAAAATGAATCAAGGATATTTTGTTATAGATGGAGTATCGATCTCATGACAGTGTGGTTTTTCACACCTCATTCATTTTTTGGATTATTGATAGAAGTTCTTTAGTCAAATTTGTAGTCATCTCATAGTGGACACTTTTATGACTTTAGAGTCTCTGTCATACATCCAAATTTTGATTATCGTCACATGACCATATATCATATGATGTGTTGTAGTTTTGACTTGAGACATCTATTCACTTGCACATTGTGGTTTTGAGGTCTGACCTATCATGGAGGATATTGAGCTTATTAGCCTAGAATCGGAGTTTTGACCTAGGGAGTTTGAGACTATGACCCATCCTCTTATGATCAGAGCGATACCTTACTCACTTTCACACCTTGACTTTGTTTTGACCTACATCCACCCATTGCGAGCTTTACACAGCGTCACCCTTGAGACCATTATATAACCTTTCCATCCCTAGCTGTTCTAGCTTTGTATATCATTTCTTTAATCCGACCAAGTAGAGTATGAGGAATTTGAGCCCAAGGTTGATCTCGCATGGTGAGGGATGGCTTACAACGTGAGGATTGGTCGATTACTTGATGGACTGTCACTTATTCTGCCATGAGTATAGAGATTGATCTTGTATGATGAGAGTTAGCTTGTGATGAGCAGTTGTGCCTGATGAGATCGTCATTTACTTTGCTTTAAGATGATTACCTTTGAGATTATTGTGGAGCATTTGCATTATGGTTCGGCGCACGATTCCAAAGGGTTGACGTGGTTATATCAGATGGATATTGATCTTTAGTATCGATCATTTAAGGGTTTGAGAGCACGATGTTTGAGACTGTGGTTGCAGGATAGGTGGCCTTCGTTTCGATTAGCCATGTACCATTTCACCCTTTTGATATATATAGTCTGTTGCTAGCCCATTGAGCCTCGCACGCGCATTATAGTCTTTCTTTCTTATCGCCTTGCTCACATTTTTCACACTGGGATAGGGGCCTTTTAGTACATGCATTCATTTTTGGGAGTTTCATGAGCCTTGGACCTAGGGGCACGCTCTTCTCATTATATTTTCCTATCACTGCACCACTGCATTTTCATCACGCTTCATCGGTTGTGTTATTCATCTCATCTTCTCTATTCTACCTACTGCTTGTTTTGCACCAGCTCCTTTCACCCTGAGTGGTGATCCTCCTCAGTTCATTACATGGAGGGTAGTCATATCATTTCCACTATTTATCCCACGGACACTGATCTATGGATCCTCATTTTGAGAAGGTCACTTCGTCAGAGAGAGTTTATGCTACACTAGCATTTGAGAGTATGTTTATCCATTTTTGACCTCATCTTGGGAGCTTTTTTCGTTTGCGTTTAGAGCATGTACATTTTGTATGTATGTTAAAAAAAATGAATGAAAAATGAAATAAAAAAAATGAATGGAAAAAAAAAAGACGCATGTGTGTATTATTTTCTATCATTGAGTGTGTATATCGATGTTCGAGGGTCACTTGATTGAGTATGTTTGTTTATGAGAGTTCGTATGTGAGCTTTCCGAGACCCTCCATGCTTTGTATTCATCTTATTGTATATTTTGAGAGCGAGATGAGTGACCTTCTCTTAGGAGCTCTGGGTCATTGTCATTTCCATCATTACGTTCATTGTTGATGTGACTTCACTCCATGTCTAATTTGAGTTGATCACTACTCCTCTTTGTATTATTTGTTTTATCATTATCCTCGTTTTCGCTTCTGATTCATCATTTTCACTTCACGTCTTATTCTTTTCTTACAGCAACCCATCTCGGGTTGATACTCTCTTCACGTCATCATTACACATATCACTATCAATTCATTTTGCTCCATTCATCTCCTCATCGACATCATATTCGCGTTAGGCATCCTCAGGTCCATGGCTCACGAGATTTACTATACATGGTGCATTTCATATATGAGGGCATGGGTTTCTGATCATTGGGTATTTGAATCTTGTTTCCTTTCATTTCTTTCACCTTATTACCTTAGCCTACATTACGTTCTGGGTCTTAAGACCACCCTAAGGCTATGATATCATGCATCGTGTTTTGATAGCTCTCATGTGGGCGATACTTGGGATTGGTTGGAAAGCATTTTAATTATGATAGGCCAGGAGTTATGGTATGACCCTATATTGGGGCATAGCCACCTCAGAGAGTTTTTTTATTAGGTATGCAACCATTCTGTTTGATACATCGCATTAGGGCACACCTTTCTTGGTCGAGGTTTGATTTTTTTAGATGGTCATTATGCTAAGGCATACTTTTCTCAGTCGATGATGGATTTTTGAGTCATGGCCACCCTTCGGAGGAGATCAAAAGTCATTTTTCACATTGGAGCATGAGGCATGATTGGTATATTTCATCTAGTGTACTTTGCATAGGGGCATATTTCTCAGTCAACAATGGTTTTTGAGGCATAGTTTTTCCTTGGAGGTGATTAGATTCCTTTCACATTGGGGTATGAGATATGACTGGGTGCTTTGATTGGATGTGTTTATAGGAGCATAGCCTTCTCATCATTGTTGAAAGATGTTTGAGATGATTTGGATCAGGATATTGACACTTACGAGAGCATGCAACGGAGTTTAGCCATTTCAGAGATTGCATTATACTGGGGCATAATCCTTTCATTGGTGATTGATCTTAGAGATATCAGCTTACATCTGGGCATGATCATGTCAGAGCACATTTTTGTTGAGACATATCACTTTGATTGATCTTTTTCATATTGGGACATGTTTTTTCTTTAGATGAGGTCGGATACTCTCTTCACACCACCACGATGACTTTGAGGAGTGGAGATTCATTTTGATTAGATGATGTATGATTGGTTGTACTCCTCTCATCGATGTTTGCTTACATTGGGGCATTGCCCACCCATCGGTGATGGATATTGTGAGATGATGGTTTATGCCAGACACATGTTTTTCAGATATTATCTTGCATTGAGGGCTTACCCATTTTGAAAGGATGCATTCATACTAGGGCATAGCCACCTTGCTGATTTTGACATTGAGACTCCACCTTCTATTTATGATCGCTGCTTTTGATGGATCGTAGAGTCGTTGACACTTTGGGTTCAGACTTCTCAACATAACAGGATGGGTGACATCAAAGTCTTTGTTCTCGTTTTCAAATGGATTTAAACCTGATCCGCCAACCATTCAGATCTGTGTCTTTGCTGAAGTTCCACCAAGGTTACCCACTTTAGTTTGGTATCAAAAGCCGAGGCAAGACTTGCTGTGTAGATACACCTGTGTAGCAAGGACCTGAAACGCGGACCTGAAGACCCAATGCAGAAAATTCCGCTCCACGTAATTTGTATAATTCTCACTCACTTTCTGAGGAATAAAAAGAGGTCCCTAGCAGCAGAACTGATGGTTGAATCACGACTGAGGAGCGCGCCATGCTGATAAGCCCCTCCATATTGGCGTCTTGCTATTATCCATTGTTGCAAAAGGTAGCATTGTGTAGCAACTGAAAGTCTTGCAAGGGGTTCAGAGTCCTGAATCCTTTAAAAAGGAGTCTTACCAAAGAGTATCTCATATTAAAAAAAATTCAAAAGGTCCAACAGTTCACTGCATTGCCATGACCTTCACCCTTGATGATTTCAGGTGCATATATACTTGTGCGCCTTCACAAATGACATCAGATGAGCCCCAGTTGGTTCTGCAATGAGCTCTGGCAATCATGACCAAACTTGAGAGCACCCGCCATGCATAACATACATCAGGAAGCTTCTCTGGTCGGCCATTTAATCCTCCAGATTTGACTTGTCTTCACACAACCACCACCCAAGGAGGTCCATGTCAACATGGCGTAGAGAACCCGTCAAAGCAAAAACACCAACCTGATAGAATGACTGCCCTGCATGGGATTCTGCACCAAGTGTACATTCCAAACCCACCATCCGGATTTTTGCAACTCATGATGTAATTCATAACCTTCTCAACATCAAGTAAGCTGGGTAGAATCCCACGCCAAACTGTATAATCGCGCCCACATCAGTGCCAGTAGCTGAAACTTCCATGAGTTCCCCATGAAGGTTACATGGTGTGAAAATATAGGCATAATGGGAATGCATGAGGAGAGTGGTATGGAGAATAGGATAGCATGGCAATGGGTATGAAAAGAGTGTGGAAGCAAGGATGGATGATTTCTGGACTGAAATTCCCTAAGTCTGTACAAAGGGATATAGTGAATTTCCTCAAAGGTTTCTATGAGCTTTCTGGCGAGAGGTTTTCATTCTGGATACCATGCTTTCACTATGTCTCGCAAGTCTCATTACTTGGGCGTCCAATCATCATTCTTTTCCATCTCCAAAAGACATCGAGTGGACTCCAACCTTGGCTGGCAACTCAGAGACTGGTTCTTTAATCACTATACATTCAAATGATAGTGGCACAAATCATATATTGAATCTAAGTGACAACAGTAGCCTCACAGAGAGCCGTCATGACGTTAATAAAGGAAATCCTCTTGATCAAGAAGCATTAATAACGAGCTTAGAGAACTCTTCTGGAGTTTCTTTGCTTTGCGTACTTGTTTCAAAGCAGACCCATAAATTGCCCTCGGAAACACCGTTGAAAGTGATTCAGAAGTTTTTGCAGTTGCAGCTATGGTGAAAAGAAGCAGAAACAGTAGAACAGATGGAGAAGAAGATGAGGCCATTCTATATCTTTGAGAAAACCGTAACCTTAAGGAAGGATCCTCCATTGCTGAATCTCTCAACTTCAGTTTCGGGAATCACACCATCTTCTTGCAGTGTTCAGTTGGTTCAGCCAGCTCCGCCATGGTCTTATCCACGTGTCGTCTATACATCCAGTGACCTGAATCAGCGCCACCGCGTCCCCAACTCCAACACAGCTGAAACTCACGCTGCTGTCCAGTCTGACTGGAGCCGGAAAGGGGTAGACTCTTCATCAGATGGGGTTGGAGCAGAGTTGGGAAACGACTGGTTCAAGGTGGACAATGTCGTCTCTGTGCATGAACAGTCAATTCTCATTCCTGTGAGGTAGGACTCGCTGACAATGGCTTCCCAGTGCTCAGTGTCTGCAATCAACTTATCTCCATTCTCCAGCCAGTCAGGAAAAGTATCAAGCCTCTTTGGCCATTACTCAGGCCACGACAGATGACACATCAAATGAGCTTTTGTTCAATGCCCAATATTAAACCAATGATACTTTCTATTCCTGCCACTTCTCATAAAACCCAACAAAATTACATCTCAAATATCTATTTCATTAGGGCATCCAAAGTCAAAGCTTCACCACGAAATTCTCTTAATTTTTGCATGTCTTTTTCGGAAGGCAAATTCAACCCCTCATTTGAGGGATAATCCAGTGATTTATTGATGGTCTACCGTTCTTCCTCGGTCAGTCTTCCTTCAGCCAGTCGTGGTCCCAAGGAAGCGACTGTGATATAGACAACACTCGAGGGAGAAAAATCCCTCCAACTGTCGCAGTGTGAAGCTGGGAATGGTGTGCAGGTTGGTCATGGGAGCATGCAGAATGATGGGTTTGATATGAGCATAGAGAGATGGTCAGTGGATATGAAAAGAATGGGTATGAAGGACGGGTATGGAGGTGTGATAATGGTGCATGGGGTATAGTGAGCATGAACAATGAGGATATGAGCATGGGGATGATGAAAGGTAATAAGCATGGGTGCATGAGAGATGAGGGTGTGCACGAGAAGTGGATACAATGGTTAGAGAGAGAAATGGGTCTATGGGCATGAAAGACATGGAGAATAATTGAGTGGGCAGAATGGGCATGGAACGGGCAGCTTTGTTTGCTTTATTCCTTTCTCAATTCTTCTGTCAACCTTCCATGCCGAAAGGTGCGCTCGATTACCCATATCCATCCCATTTCAGGTGCGATTATCAGCACCACCTTTGGTGTGCAGGTCACCCTCAGTTTCAGAAAGTCTAATAACCTCAAAACCTGGCTAGTGATGAAACTTGGAATCATGTTGTCGCTACATACTGACCGGAGGACCACTGAACGGCTGAATCTTCAGCATTCATGAGCCGTTTTTAGAGTTTCCACAACTGGACAAGCATGCTGTTGCTTCTCGTACATAATGGCTGGAAATGCATCCCTTACCTTTCCTTACTCCTCAAAAATCTGATGCACACCATGGCCAAGTACCAAGAATAGAGGAAGGTAACAAAAAAAACAGAGCATGAAGAATAGGAACACAATGGATTTTGTAAAAGCCACGTTTCATGTTTCTGTCAACGTGTTTAGACACAGGGGTGGGTCAAAATGGGTTTCAAATAGTTTGCAAAGAGAAAACCTAAGTGTGACTGCAAATGCTTCACAGGAGATTTTAAAGCAGAGCTAAAAAAATGAGTTAGAAATTAAGCTCAAAGAGGAGGATGAACAAACTCAGACTTCGCAAAGGCATAACAGAATCCTAATGCTCTCATCCAATCATCAGATAAAAATTTCATTAATCCTGGAAAACGTAATAAAACGGCATGAAAACAAAGGGATCCAGTTGATAGAAACCATACCCGTGCTGCTTCCCTTGCTCTGGCTTCTTTTCTTTGGACGCCCTCCCACCAGAAAATACTTCTGGCCCCAAGCTAAAAACCTCCAGAGAATATCCCTCCTCACTATCTGTTTTTCTCCGTTCTCTAAAGCTCTCTGCTATCACTCTTCAACTATACCCGATCTGCTCCTCTCTGTTTTCTCTCCAGTATTTTTCTCCTCCTCCCCACAATGGATATCCTCCTTTGCCATGGAAAAACACTCACCAAAACCCCTCAGAAAAATCCCCCCACCGTCGTCCCTAGCAGCTCGTCTCAAAAAGCCTGCACCCCCCTCCCAAAGGTTCCCCCTCTAACAGAAAATATACGCTCCTCTCTAACGGCCAGAACATCTCCCTGCCACGTGTCAAACACTCACTTGCTTCTCAATTCCACTATTTGATTCTATGACCACCAACCACGAGGTGACACGTGGCCCTATGGGACTATGACACTTGGCAAAACAGGTTGCCTGAGAGATGAGGCCCCAAGTGGGGGTCTACAGTGTCTCATATAGTGACATTCTATGTCTTATGTTGGTTACTATTTTACACTGGGACATACCCCCATCCTTGAGTTCATGAGATATTTTGCAAATTTTCTCTCTACTCGTTCTACTTCTTGATTCTTATGAGTCGTCATACTAGGGCATACCCCATTTCTGGGTTTATCATATCTCCTGTTGATTTCTTGGTCGTTCGACCCATTTGCTGATACTTCCGAGTCTTTTATTAGGGCATCCTCCATTTTCATTGAGTTTGTTATCTCAGTCACTTATTCAAGGTTATTTTGGGTATTTCTAGTTGTAGACCACATTCCTTGTTTCTTGTTTTTGCTTTAGTTGTTTTCGTTTGTAGATTGCATACTTCTCCCATTTCCTTGAACTTGTTTAGGGCATCCTCTTTCATTCAGCTTGTTTAGGGCATCCCCCTACTATTTGTTTATTTAGGGCATCTCCCTACTGTCAGTTTATTTAGGGCATCCCCCTACTGTTTGTTTATTTAGGGCATTTCCCTACTGTCAGTTTATTTAGGGTATCTCCCTACTGTCAGTTTATTTAGGGCATCCCCCTACTGTGAGTTTGGTTAGGGCATCCTCCTTCCTTTAGTTTGTCTAGGGCATCCCTTTTTTGTCATTTTATTTCGGGCATCCCACTTCCTTCAATTTTTTTAGGGCAACCTTTTTCCATTAGTTTGTTTAGGACATCTCCCTATCGTTAATTTCATTTATGGCATCCTCTCATTTTGGTTTCATTAGTGACATCTCTTTCCTTTGAGTTCCATCTAGGGCTTACCCCATTTCCAGAGATAGTTGTGTCCTCATTTTTAGTGAGTGATCATCCTGATTTTAGTCACCCTTCAGTGGTTTGACTTAGAGTTATAGACTACGATCTCCCATTCTGGGCATACAATGCCCCTCTTCATAGAGTCACATGACCCTCATCACTCACGAGATGCATGTCGAGTTGATAGCCAATTGTTATCTTATCATGATCCCCCAGTGGAGTCTTTCTTAGGCCCTTCAGTCAGGCTCACACTTTTTAGCATTTAGATATTATCATGCTTCTTCTTTGGGAGACGCTTCTTTGATCTACAAATCCGATTCAGTTGTGGACGTGGGTGGTTAGGATTACACACTTGGTGATGGATGATTTGGTGACATCCGATTTTCTGATGTACCACGCATTTGATGCCATACTGGGGCATATTCCGTTTTGGATGAGGTTTATGGATCTTCATGGAAGTTGCATGTTTATCTCCGCTTATGAGTTATGGACGTGGATGATCGGGATTGCATAGTTGATGATTGATGATTTGGTGTCACCTGACTTTCGGATCTACCACACATTTGATGCCATACTAAGGCACATTCCATTTCGGTTGAGATTTGTAGATTTTCATGGAGTTGCACGATCATCATCACTTACTAAACGCACACTGAGACGCTGACATGTTTGTTACCTTATCATGATACCTCGGTGGACCCTCTTTGGATCCATTTAGTCGGGCCCTATTTTTTGACATTTGGTTTCCGTCATGATACTTATTCCAGTAGACGTTCCCTAGATGTTTGGATTTGATTTGGACCACAGAGATCACATGTTCGATGATAGATGGTTTCATGTCATCTGATTTCCTACATCTGATGCCATACTGGGGTATATTTCCGTTTTGGGTGAGGTTTATAGATCTTCATGGAGTTGTATGATCACCCCCACTTATAGGATACGCATTAAGGCGATGACATGTTCATTATTTTTACGAGGATTTCTCGGTGGAGCCTCTCGGGAGCCATCCAATTAAGCTCGCACTTCTCGGCACTTAGATTTCATCATGCTTCTCCATCCGAGAGATACCTCTTAGATCTGTGGGTTTGATTCTGTTATGGACGTGGATGACTAAGACCATGCATTTGATGATGGATGATTTGATGTCATCTGATTTTCCGACCTGTCACACATTTGATGCCATACTGGGGCATATTCCCCTTTTGGTTGAGATTTGTACATCCCCATCGATTCTCATGATCATCCCCAGTTATGAGATACGTGCCAGGTTGGTGATTCGATTTCATTTTGTCCTAACACTCCAAGAAGCCTTTCTTGAGTCATTCAGTCAGGCTCATACTTTCTGATATTGTTGTGATTCTTGGACGGAGTTATCTCAAGCGCATGGATTCCCACATCACCATCTCAATGGAGTACATGTTAGATCTCTTGCGCATCCCCATTGAGTTATTTGCGAGTCATCAGGACTAACCAGGTACATCTGATGCCATACTAAGGCATATTTCCCTCATTCAACTGTAGAGATGATGGTTTTCTCATAGATCTGATGCAACCTTCATCGCTCGACTGAGAGATATTTTGTTTGCTTATTGACCACTATTCCTATGATTTTCGTAGAGATGAGCCTTCAATAGAGCACGACATTCGGGTTTTGACTGTCTCGCTATCCACGAATCTTCAGTAGATTGTTGCGTTGAGATCACGGTGGTTACCCTAGCAGACTATTCTCTTGAGACTCCTAGTGGATCATTCGTTTCAGATGACGATGGACTCCTACAGTAGAGTATTTTGAGTTAGAGGCATCCGACTCATTATGACATCTCGTCAAGCATCATGGTCCAGTCAGATGAGTTGTAAAACTATGTTCACAGTCGATTTGATCACTCTGACTTGCTAGTAGAGCATATTTCAAGACTCGTGGAGTCTTTTTCAGACATTTCTAGTGGATTGAGAGTTGTGGCGACATGCTACACTAGGGCATATTCCCCTTTCATTATTTTCTTGTAGTTCTGGCGTTTAGAGCCACCATACATGCTCTATTATGACATTCAGAGTCACCCCTTTTCAGCTTGGCGTTTAGAGCCACCATGTCTTCTCGTTTATGACCTTCAAAGTCGTATCTCTCGGCTTGACTTTCACAACTATTGTTTCAGCTTGGCGCTCAGAGCCACCATGTCCTTTCAGCCATGACGTTCAAAGTCGTCTTTTTCAGCTTAGAGTTCAGAGCCGCCGTGTCTTCTCGTTTATGACGTTTAGAGTCATCTCTCTCAGCTTGATGTTCCTAGCTATCAGTTCACAATTGGGCATTTGGAGCCACCATTTTCTTACAGTTCGACATTTAGATTCATCATATCTTCATTTTGCATTCAGAGCCGCCTCTTCAATTTGGCGTTCAGAGCCGTCATTTGTCCTTAATTCAACATTCAGAGTTATCACGTCGTCTTTCCGTTCGACGTTTAGAGCCACATTTTTGTTTCGGCGTTTAGAGCCATCGTTCATTTTCTATTTGGCGTTTAGAGCCATTGATCATTTTTCGTTTGGCGCTCAGAGCCACATGTTCATTCTGATGTTCAGAGTCGTTATTCATTTTCTGTTTGGCGTTTAGAGCCACATTGTCATCTTGGCGTTCAGAGCCGTATCTTTAGTTCGGCGTTCAGAGCCGCATAGTCATCTTGGCATTCAGAGTCGTATCTTCATTTTGGCGTTCAAAGCCATTGTTTGTCTTCATTTCGATATCTAGAGTCATTTTCCGTTTGGCGTTCAAAGCCATTGTTCATCCTCAGTTTGGCGCTCATAGCCACTTTTTTCATTTTGACATCCAAAGCCATCGCATCTCCAGTTTGGTGTTCAAAGCCGTTGATTATTTTTCGTTTAGCGTTCAAAGCCATGTTTCTAATTCGACATTTAGGGTCATCACATCATTTTTCGTTTGGCATTTAGAGCCACTACCTCTTTTCAGTTTGATGTTTAGAGCCGTATTTTCATTTTGGCATTTGATGGCACCATCTTTCTTTATATTAGCGTTTAGAGCCACATATTCAGTTTGGCGTTCAAAGCCGAGTTTTCATTTCAACATCAAAGTTACCACCTTTTTTCGTTTAGCGTTCAGAGTCGTTCATTTTTCGTTTGGCGTTCAGAGCCACATCTCCCTTTCGACATCCAAATCCTTGTTTTTTTGTTCTGCGTTCAGAGCCACACCTTCAGTTCGGCGCTCGGAGCCATGTTTTGTTTCATTTGGCATTCAAAGCCACATCTTTGTTTGGCGTTCAGAGCCCTTACATCATTCATTATGACAATCAGAGCCATTACATCTTCAGTCTGGCTTTCAGAGCCACATCTTCATTTGGCATTCAGACTCATTACATCTTTGTTTCGGTATTCAGAGTCATTACATCATTCATTTCGGCATTCAGAGCCACATCTTCGCTTCGGCTTTCAAAGCCATTACTTGTATTCTATTTGGCATTCAGGGCCACATTTTCAATTCAACACTCAAAGTCCCCATGTTTATTTTTCATTCGACCTATCACCATTTGCCTCCATTCTGGCGTTTAGAGCCATTGGGCACACTCTTTCGGGCCTTTTTGAGTCATTTCTTTTCTTTAGTTTTGGCGTTCAAAGTCGTTTTTCATAACTATTCAAGCATTTGATGTTACCATCTTTCTTAGCTTTCGGTGTTTCGAACCATCATTCATTTTGGCGTTCAGAGCCATCGTACATGTTCGTTCAGGCACCTTGAGTCACCATCGTTCCGTATTTGTGACATTCAGAGTCGTCCCTTCTTGCCGTATCTTTGAGTCATCATCCTTCCCTCATGGTTTCCTAGTGCTGTCTGATTGTAATAATGGTTCAGCTATCAGTCCTGAGGAACTTAATCTTACAAGAAAGGGATCCTATTGAGGAGTTTGCAATTGGTGTCGCTATGGTTGCTTTAACTTCATTGGCTATCTCATGTCCAGTCCCAACACTCACATCCTGGGCCCACTTGTATGATTTTCAGTTTGCATGGCCTCCTTTGGGCCACGTGTCACCCCTCAAATTCCTTCCTTTCGATTTCAAAAATAATTTCCTAACCCCGTTTTCAAATGATTTTCCAAATTCCAACCTTTCAAATAATTCCCATCCTCCAAATTTTTCAACCTTAGAGTTTTCAAGTCCAAAAAATCACATTTTTAATAAAATTTTGTTGTCATTTCCTTTGGCATGCAATCTTCATAACTTCCATGATTTTTAAAATGTTTTAAAAATAAGCGTGAATTAAATTCTGTAATTCCAAGTGATGGAATTTACAAAATTAATTCATGCAAGAATGAAACGGGCTTTTGTGGGGGCCCAACATTATTGGATGTTTCTTTTGAAGATCGATTTGATTGAGTTGTGACACTTGATGACTTCATACTTGATTTAGTGGCACGTGTGCTATGTTTTATATCCATTATTGGTGCACTAACCTCATTTCTTGATAGCTCATTTTGGTTCATTGCCTAGGTACATATCTACCCGCATCCTAATCGTTCTTTTTGCATGTTCTGATTCTCGTATGTGCATGATTCGTTATGGGTATCCACTGACTTACTCGTCAATTGTCATGTCAGCTTCATTTTATTAGTAGAGACCCGACTTTAAGGACTTAGAGGGGTGTTACAATCTTTACCGTACCTTCCTGATAAGTAACCTGACTCTCAAACTTGATCCGGTTTTTCATATACCACATTTTCTAAAAGAATGAGTCACACTTAGAGTTTTCTTTCTTACTTTGTTTACTCTTTTAAAAATAAAACAAAAATAAGTGACGACTCCAAGTCATTTTTTTTTTAATAAATAAAATCATTTTCAAATAAAAATCAAGCTCACCATCAAGTGAAAAACGCATGAACTGAAATGTGGGATCCACACCAATCGAATTCTAACCATCTCACACTGGTTAATAATAGATGTGTATGGATAATGAAGGATGTAACCTTACGATTAGATTGGAAAATTTAAGAAAAAGAAGAAAAAATTGTTAAAGAAAATAATTTTTTCTTATTTAATTTTATTATAGAAAATATAAAAGAAAGTCAAATATAATTAAAATTAGTAAAAACCTCATATTTTTTAATTATTTAATCTTAATATAAAAACCCATATATTTTTTAATTAATTATTTAATCTTTATATATAAGAGTTAAATATTTAAAAATGATTTTGAAATATAATATAAAAATAATTTATTGACTTTAAATCTTATTTTTATTTTTCTTCACTTTTTCTTTCGTTCTAATTTTCCTATATGTTTTCTTTTCCTTGTATTTTGCATCAAACTTTTTGAAAACCAAACATAGCCTAAAGAAAATATAAAGAGAAAGTGATATTTTAAGTTCTTGTCCAACTACATTGGTACATCTCTTAAAGAAAATGTCTCTTACACCAACTTTGCCAAATACATTTGATCTAGCATCTTGAACCCCTTGTAACCATTCCAAATTTATTAATACCCCATTCTATTGGTTGGTTAGTTATTAGCTAACTATCTTTGAATAGTTGATTTCAAGTCATTTTTGCATTGAGTCAACATTTAACATATGAAATGATAATTGAACCCTTAGTAATTAAAGTGATATGAGTCTTAATGTAAACAAGCAAAAAGCAAGAAGAGAGAAAAATTCAATCTTAGTTCACTTTTACTAGCCTAATAGGTTAATACAACTTCACTTATCAACATTCAAAAGGATAGATCCCTCTTAAATAATCAAAATCATTGATCGGATATTACGATATCTTCTTATACCGAAGATTAATCTAATTAGTATTCTAAATGTCATATGCAAATTCATTCTTATGAAATCAATTTCTTCCTCCATGTTTTGGGTTGAAAGTACTTATATGGTTCACTCTTTTCAGGCTTGAGGGGAGTTTTGGTTTGATTCTGAAGACTCCAAGAGCCACTTATTAAGATGATCAGATGTCTTTTTAACCT
The DNA here is from genome assembly GCF_004353265.1 of Vitis riparia. Classification (NCBI taxonomy): domain Eukaryota; kingdom Viridiplantae; phylum Streptophyta; class Magnoliopsida; order Vitales; family Vitaceae; genus Vitis; species Vitis riparia. The sequence goes on along the minus strand of NC_048438.1, from coordinate 1,627,747 downwards.
GAAAGAAAAATTAATAATTGTTAACATATAGCACTAATTAGATCTTCAATTTTTTTTTTATCAAAATTAAAGCATTTTATGTTTGATCAAAGCATCGATAAACTACTTCTACACTCTCAATCGTTACCATACAACTTCATTTTTCTTTTCATATCTACAGTGTTATTTGTTTTTTTTAACTTTCAAATTCCATACCGTTTGTTTTTTCATTTTTTGCTAACTTATTATTTATTTTTTAAAAATTTTACTGAATAGAAAAAGTCAAATTTTTTGTTGACTTATTACTTATTTCTTAAATTTTTTGCTAAATAGAAAAAGTCAAAATATTTATTTTTTTTTTAATATTAAAAGTAACTTGTTGCTTTTTTTTTTTTAACTTTTTAATACTTAATAAAAATAAAATATTAAAAAAACAAACAAGTTGATACTTACTACTATTAAACACTATTTAATTTTAAGTATATTTAAAAAGAAAAAAAAAAACACAAACCCCACCTACCTGTTCATCCCAATTAGTTCTCCATGTCATAATGGTAAGCACAAGTGTTTGCATCCCTATTCCACACAGTACTCCAATCCACATGCCCTGTAAAAACAAAGAAAAAATTCAAGATAAATGCTGAAAATGTAGGATCAAATGTCATTCAAATTTCATATTTGCTAATTAGGCTACTACCACTAAAGTTAAAGCTCAATACAAATCAAATGCCACCAAGTTCAATAGATGTTGCATATCTTGACTTGTAAGGATCCAATACAAGGATCCAAAGTTTTAGACCTTAACGCACAACTCTTACCCTAACCGAAAGATCAGCGACATAAGCTAGCAAAGCTCCTACTGGAATCCCAACAACATAATAGCAACCAACATTAACGATCCCAACCGCACCTTGCCAACCAGCACCTATAGCCACCCCTGCTAAGAAGAGTTCCAAGATTAAGAAAATAATTTTGATTTTTTCCATCATTTGTAAAAGCATTGTCATGAAGCTCTTAAATCACTCTATTATGTGTGTAAACAATAATTAGTATTATCAGACCAGAGAAACAAACACTTGCCTATGAGTACTGGCTGAACACTGTTAAGCAAGATTGAGAAAGAAAGGAGGACTGAGAGACTTGAAACCATCGTTATTACTTCCTCATCACTTGTAAACAAGTAAGCAATGTCATGACCGAAGACTAAACACAAAACCCAGAAGATTACTCCAATCAATATTGAATTACATAGGATGACTTTAATAGAAAATATTGCAGCTTTAGCATTTCCTCTCCCTAGCTCATTTGCCACCCGCACACTATACAAATAAAAACATAAAGAAGTTTGTTGTAAGGGAAATAAGTGACTAAAACACTAAAGAGAAAGGAAGCAAGTGGTTCTGGTAATAGAAGTCATACCATGAGGCACCTACGAAACCAAGGCATAGCATCAATTCCCAGGTATTAATATTAATACTGCAAAGTCAATAAATTAAAACCCAAGTTGCTTAGTAATGTGAAACGAAAAAATAAATGAAACAAGATTTGGACAAAACCTTACCAAATTGAGAAGGCAGAGATGGCAATGGATGCATCTTTCAAATACCCGGCCACTAAGAGTACAACAGCATTGTACCACAACTCTAAGCTGTCGAAGATTTTAAAACGAATGATAATTAGGATGTCATAGCTCTATCATAAGATGTATTATGAATGTGATTTACCCATACAGCTAAAGAAGAATAAAAATAATTTTAGGTCTTTCAAAATCCCATCTAAGTGAAAACAACTGACTTTTATTTTGGGGAAGTCTAAGTTAATCTTTAGGCTATTATGATGTTTTCACCTAAATATTAAATAGTTGTAGTTGATCATAGTAGGGTTATGCATTCTGTAGTTGGTTTACATATTATTCAACTATATATAGGAATTTCATTAGTGTTCAGATTTGTTCCCTGCAGTTGGGCCTAATAGGGCTCAAATATTCCTAGTTGATTCTAAGAACATCTATTAGGTTCGAGACATCACTCAATTATGTCCGTCTATATGATTCATTTATATGTAGGAAATACTATAGGATTAGTTTCCAAGAAGCCCAATAAACTCTACAATAAGTGGATTCCAATGGGTTTTAAGGCTTCACTCAAGCCATGTGTGTCTTTATACACGGGTGTGTTTCTAGTGCCAAGCAAAAGGACATACAACATCTTAGTGAGGAAACATATACAACATAGGAGTACATATAGTTTAGTTAGACAGAACAAGAAGGCATATTAGACCATCTCATAGGTATAATTTTGTACTTTGGCAACTTATGCACTTAGTATGGTGGAAAGTACTGAGGAAGAGGAACCTCATGCTTATCTTAAACCTAGTAAAGAGCCTACACAATGAACTGTTGCTATAAGGAAGGAGATTAAAATCTTTTCAAAAGAAAATCATTGGTTGCAAATATGCCTTCAAAAGAAATAATTAAAGGAATTCTAGGATTGGAGGATACCACTTTATAGGTTTGAAGAATGGTTGGTGACAAACGGTTACACACAAAAAGATAGTTTGGGCCTCAATCAAGTATCTTACCCCATAATGAAACATAGCCCAATCATATGAAGTTAGAGCAGCTTGATATTAGAGCCATTTTTCTAAATGATGAGTTGGTAGAATAGATTTATGTTCATCAACATGAGAAATTTGTTCTTATAGTCTCTGATATAGAATGAATCTTTCTTAAGCACAGAAGCAATATACTTAAATTTAGAAATGTAGTTGAGAATACACTCCTCACTTGCTATATGGTTGCAATTACACTCATATATAGAAAATATAGTCTTTAGGATTAGGCTGATAGTTACAGCAGTCATCCTTTTTTATTTTCTTTCTCTCACTTTCTTCTTCTCTACTTTTTTCCTTTCTACCAAACAGCTGGTTTCCATCACTACTGACTTCTGTTTTCACAATGATTTCCTCTAGCTCATTTCTAAAACAGGATCTAAAATTCTTCCACTTTTCTATCCATTTTCTTAGACCTTCCAACACATGCAAAATTCAATATCCTTATGGTTCTCTCTTTTCTGTCATGGATATCAGTAAAAAGCTTTCCTTCCACTTCTTGAGTTGGAACCTGACAAAGGTCTTTTTTTCGCATAACTTTATATCCCTTCCAACCCTGGGAATGACCTTCCATCCATCATATCTTAAAATCCTCAAACAAGTTTATTGAACCACATGATTTTTGCACCAGGAATTGGTGCCCAAAAGGGGGATTTAGAAGGTCATAGGAGGAACATCAAACAGCTGCGAGCCACAGGTAATTCAAATCATCCATCTTGAATCTGATAGAAAGGGAGTAAAGAACCTTTTGAATTTCCCTAAACCTACACCACTCCAGAATACCAAAGCATAACCACACCTCCTGAAGCATAACAGAGCCTATTTCTTATACCTAGCTTCTTGAATACTCAACATCATTTTTCTGTTCACCATTTCCAGTTTGGTTACTGGAATCATGACTAGATCTGGAGACAGTTTCCGAGGAATCATAATGGTCCTCCTACAAACCAAATGCCTCAAATTCTAACTCAGAATCTTTGTTAAGAAAATAAAGATTTCAAAGCCATCTAATCTAAAAGATAGATATATATAATATTTCCAATCCCCCACTCTTTGCCTTTAAATGACTTGGGATCTCCTTTGGAGATATCTAATCTTTATAGACAAAGAACCCGAATCCAACCCATCAAAACCATTATATCATCATACAAGAAAATTTTAAGATGGGCCAAAGCATGAAAAAATTTGTTTACCTCTAGCCTCAAGGATCATAACCCAGAGGAACAAGTATGAATACAAAGAAATGAATAAGGATATTGTAAGAGTTTAACCCTCTAGAGCAAAGAACATTAGAAATAGAAGGATCACTAAAGAAAATTGGAAGCCTGCCAATAAACTCTTCACTCACAGAAATAGCAATATCAGTTAGAGATATAATACAGGCTAGCATCCATAATTATGGACCAGAAGATGGAGCATTACCATATGTTTTAAAAGGTATCTTCTGATTTGGTCATACTAAGTTCCTTAACAAGTTTTGGGCTCCATTCCTGTTACCACATATCTGGTTTAGAAGCTTCTTCAAAGTCTAGATTACAACCGAAGCTAGGATAAGAATATGCTTCATCTACTTTTCTATCTTTGGCACTTAACTAGTGTTTTCATTGTACTTAATTTTTCTATAAAATATGGTATCCTTAGTTTGTAAATTCCACTTGAAATTATTATCATGTAAATGTATTTCCTTACAATGATCTCTTGTTAATGAGAGAAAAGCATATATGAAACAAGAGGAAAAAAAGTACAGAAACTGAAATTTTTTTATCAGGGGTTACCAAAGCATAAAACCGGAGGACACAGAGAGCTTTATAACAGGCAGTATGTCAGTGAAGGCAGCGCTGCTTAATCCTCTCCATGTTTTAGGGCACCAACCTCCAAAGACGTACACAGACTCTCCGATGACCATTGACCAAGAAGATATGGTCAATGCACTCATTGCTCCAGGAATCCCTAAGTTCAATTTGATAACAAAGAGCCAGGACAACAATACATGAAGCACAAATGACGCAGCAGATACCCATGCAACAATCATGTTCTTGAGTTGAGCTTGTAAAAACATTTGGAGGGTCATGCTAAACACAAGGTAGTAGAGAAAGGGAAGGAACCACAGAGAGAAACTTCTAACAGCTATTGCCTTGTCGTCTTCCTGACCGAGCAATTTGAATATGGAAGTCGCAAAGATGAACAAAGGGGCCATAATTGTGGCCATAGTCACATCAACAAGCCATGATCTCTGCAAGTATATACCCATCATATGATACTGCTTTGCTCCAAATGCTTGCCCACAGAGAGTTTCAGTTGCACTTGACATGCCTATCTGCAAAAAGAAAAAATCACAAACAAGAAGAGAAGAAAAAAGAAAAGAAAATTAAGCCTTTTATTAAGATGTGTATGTAAGAGCTAATTGTTTCTTATGACAATGCATTAAAGGATAGACAAACATGGGAATACATATCCCATCTGGAGAATATGGCTATTTATAATCAAATAATAAATTCAATATATAAAGTTTCTTCACATGCAACCCAAACCATGCCTCTGCCTCCAGCGTCTCTCTAACCAACTCCAAAGAAGATGAAAAAAGAAAAATGAAAAATAAAAGAGGAAAAGAGAAAATAAAAAAACAGAATAGTTTCAACAATTTTAAAGTTATAGTATTTAGGATATGAGGATTATAGACTTATATTTCTGGTTTTGGTAGATGGAAATTGTGTGGCACAGCATCACACTACTGTCCCCTCAACATGGTGAGCTAGAGCTTTGTGGAGAATATTAAGCATGGGAAAGAAAGACTCCTAAGTTTTTTTCCTTCTTTGGAAACAATAGAAAATGAGACCCTCCCAATATGCACAAACAAAGGCTTGTCTTTGCAAGGGAGGAGGTGATGATCAGGATGATTGACTCGGGAAGCCCTTGGATTAATGTCCTAAGTCCTTTTTTCACAAATCCAAGAACATGAGTCAAAAAATTTCATTTTCAAATAAAAATGTCGACCTTGTTTTTCTTTGTTTTTGATGGAATTTATAGGTAAAAATGAATCAATTGAGATGTTTTATGTGGTAAACACCTTGGAAAGTTATATGAGTCTACTAAATGTGGTTTTTGTAAACACCTTATAAAATGAAGGGACATGAAGTATAAGCAAGAAGTTACCAGTATCCCATTGCAAAAGCGCACAAGGATGGTTTGTGTAAGTGCAAAGGCAGAGAGATCTAGTTGGCTAATGTGACCAATAAATGCCTGTGTCACAACCAGCATTCCAAAGGCAGTAATTTTAGATAGCATAGCAGGAAATGTGATCCTCCATGCCTTCTTCGATTCTTCCCAAATTCTCCATTTCAAATCAGTTGGACCTTCTGTTTCTGAACCGAGAAGCCTCTCTTCCATGTTGTTATCCATGATCCTGTCATAAGAACATGAATAAGGAAATATAATAGGTTAATTAGAATCATGGTTTAAGCTTTTATTTGATAAATTATCAAATTCGAGATGTGTGTAATATCCCATGTATAATCTTATTGTAGAACTGACATCACAAAAATTTATTGGTTTCTGAAACTGAAGTTACACACTAAATAAAGAGTTCATGAACACTATAATACTCTGGAATTTTGAAATTCAAGATTATAATAGTTGGTTTTTCTCTTATTTTCACAGGGAACGGAGTTTAAAGTATCTCTTAGCACCTGTAACTAAAACCTATAGTCATTGATAGATTGAAACCTAAACGCTAAGGTTAGAATGTGCCTACCTTCTCAAATAAAATCTTCATTGGTAGCCATAGTTTATAGCAGGCATGCAGCAAGTTGGGCTTCATTTCCTTGCACCCATTTCCAAATAATTCTCTGATGGAACTCCTCTATATATATATATACACTTCAACAGACTTTCCATCTTGTTTGAAGAAAAAAACATCCCATTGTATGAGTTTTTCTAGTGTTTAGTAGGACGAAAGTGCTTTACTTTTAGCTTCAATTAATCCTGAAAAATATTTGATGCCATAAGCATGCTTGCCCTTTCAGCTTGGGCTTCATGAATTGAACCTTCTTCCTTATCACATCATCAACTTGTGAAAATTTCCAAATGTTTCCATACTAAAAGAGACTTATTGAGAATACATGGCAAGTATACACACCTTCCCATAGCCATGAAGTGGTAAATTAACCTCTTCCATCATGTTCTTTACTCAATCCTATAATGAAATTACCTCCTTCTTCCATGGCCCCATAATATATTGTATGATAAGCTGCTTACCTTGACACCTCTCTAATAGTTTTGCTATATCAGTGACTAAGAATAAAGTCCACTTATTTCCTCTATTCTATGCTTGTGCACAGCAAAACTATACTCCAACCAATTTCAATAAGCATCCCACCTGTTATTTGCGTATACTTTCAATCCAAGAGCTTCTGTTCAGATAGAAAATATGGAGAGCTAGTTATTTGTGTATCAATTTGCACAGCAACAAAGCAATTCTAAGAAAAGAAGAAAAAGAGATGGATAAATCTTGGGGTCTCATCAGGATAAACATTTTACCTACAAGAATTGTCTATTGATTCTCACCATTCGGTGCCATTCCCGAACAACATGCAAACTAAACACCATGATCCATGATGATCAAGAAGGAAAAGATAGATAAATCTTGGGGTCTCATCAAGCCAAATGTTTCATGTAGAAGATTTTCTTTGGCTGGACGGAGATTGGCTCTCAAGTGCAAAGGCAGAAGGGAGCTTGACTATAAAACCCACCCAATCCAGCAGGGGTATCAATTGAGTCTCACCATCCAATCCCATTCTCCAGCAACATGCAAACTAAACTCCATGAACCATGGCCATTAAAGCATCATGAGGTGCTTTCTGTTGCAACAGAGGATCTAGATTCCCATCTTGTGGGTTGCCTTTAGAAAATGCTAGATAAGCACTTTAGACACTTGTCATAGGCATGTTCTTTCTATAAAAAAAGGAACCCACATCCCATTGTTGGTTTGGACGTACTTTCTATTTTCTACTTTTAAAATCAGAAAATGCTAGTAACAATTTTTCGAGACTTGAAAAAGTAATAATTTCAAAACTATTTTAAAAAAAAAAAAAAATTGAGGTATAAAAAAAAAAATTATTACCACAAAATTTAAAATTTCTGAAAGTGATTTTTAAAGATGGAAAACGAATCTATACTTTTTCTGACAAGATATTCTACTTTTTATAGAAATATCTAATTTAAAAAAAAAAAAAAAAGGAGACACATCCAAACGAACTAATGGATGAGATTTAGCTAATTCGATGAATAAAAGATCTCATCTACATTTCTTTCCTGTTCCTTTTCTATCATCATATATGCCTTCAACCACCTAAGAAAGAATGGTTTAAGTTCAGTTGTATTCCAATCATGTAAATGTTAAGAACCTCTAGAAATGAGAATAATCAAACAATGAACATATATCATTAGTGAGACCTACAAGGAACAAAACAGCAAATTTTCCTCACTATTCTCTGTATCTTATCAGAACTCTTGGTTTCTGAAGCGCACAGAACAGACATAAAAACAAGATTACACACAGAATACTTGGGCATTTGTGAAAACAGAGTGTATGCAAGTCATGAATGACAGTTGCATACCACACAATTAGTACATAAGGCCAAAACAACTATAAATACCATATGGGTCGTCCAAAACTATGAATATGTTTGGATGCATTTGAAAAAAAAAAAGGCAGATAGCTAGACTCATTCAATAAACTACATACACCATCTGGGTCATTAAAAAACATGAGTTCAAACACATTAATTTAACAACAAAAAAATATTAAATAAAATGAAAAAGGGCACTCAAGTGGTGCTACGAGTGTCACTGACTGAAAGAGTTTCTTCAGTTCAAAACTCCCCAAAGCTTCACTCCAGAAAATAGAAGTTGTCCTCTTCTCACCTGGGTTGAACTCTTGTTGCAAGTCAAGGAGTGTTGAGATAATCTTGGCTTCACTCTTCAGGCTCCTGAAGAATGGGAGATGAGGGGGAGAGAAGAGGCACTTTGCATACTGGGTTTTCTACACAGATTATGAGACTCAGTCAGACAGACAGACAGACAGACATACCGAGGAGCTTTGACCTAAAATAGTGTGTTTTAAAAAAAAAATTCCAAAAAATAAAATTGTTTTGAAAATAATACCCGATCTAATACGTCTGTACCAAATAAGCTGTCATGTCATAAAATCATAGTTGGTGACTACGGTTTTATTTTTCTAAAGTGGTTAGAAACCGTAGTTACCATGGTTTTAACTTTAAGTTTAAAGTCGTAGTCGGTGACTACGCCTTTGACTTTTTTTTAAAATGGTTAAAGCCGTAGTCACCAACTACGGTTTTAACTTTATATATATTTATATATAACTTTAATTTTTTTAATAAAAATATTATATTATTTTGATTTTAAATATACTTATTTCATTATTTTAAAAATAATAATATATAAAATTAAATAATTGACATTTTTAATTTGATATAAATATATTTTTAAATTTTATTAAAATAATATACTCTATATTTAATATAAATATATTTAGTTAATTATATTTAAATATAAATAAAATATAATAAATTATGAAAGCCTATTAAAAAACAAATAATATAAATTATTATATTAATTAATAATTTTTTATATACTATATATAAGTGGTATATAATCTCACATGTATATAAGTTCAATTAAGTTTAAAATTTATCATATTTTAATTTAAGTTCATAATATTATATCGATATGATAATAATTTATTTATATATTTAAATAAATATGTTAAATTTTAAATTTAAATTAAACTTATATATATATATATATATATCTGTGTGTGATATTATATACTATTTACATATAATATATAAAAAAAATTATTAATTAATATAATAAATTATATTATTTTTTTCTCCTAATAGGCATTTATAATTTATTTATTTTAAATAAACATAATTTATTATATTTTATTTATATTTAATTTTAATTAAATAATTATATTTATATTAAATATGGTGTCAATTGTTTTAATAAAATTTATTTATATATTTAAATAAAAATGTGATAAATTTTAAACTTAAATTAAACTTTTATATATATATATATATATATATATATATATATATATATATATGTGTGTGTGTGTGAGGTATTTAATTTAATATATTTTATTTTAATTAATTAATTATATTTATATTAAATATAGTGCCTATTGTTTTAATAAAATTTTAAAAAATATTTTTATATCAAATTAAAAATATAAATTATTTAATTTCGTATATTGTTATTTTTAAAATAATAAAATAAGTATATTTAAAATCAAAATAATATAATATTTTTATTAAAAAAATTAAAGTTATATATAAATATATATAAAGTTAAAACCGTGGTTGGTAACTACGGTTTCTAACCACTTTAGAAAAATAAAACCGTAGTCACCAACTATGGTTTTATGACATGGCAGCTTATGTGGCACAGATGCATTAGATCGGACATTATTTTTAAAACAATTTTATTTTTTGGAATTTTTTTTTAAAACGCACTATTTGGGTCAAAGCTCCGTACCGAGGGAGAGGGAGAGGGAGAGAGAGAGACATAACCCCTTTTTCTTTCCACTTTTTACACTGTAGATTATAGAGACTAATAATTAAAGTGTAAGCTTTTGCACGTTGGACTCCTTCATCTCTCTCACAATTTGAAATTTCTATTTTTTTAATAATATTATAAAAATAATCATCTCAAAAGACAAGAGATGCGAACCCATACAAAGAGGTCGACTTGTTTGAATGGCCTTTTTCGCCATTTTCATATATCATCAAGCCCAGCTGTCAGACATGTTCGCCTCACCAACCGAACCAAATGTGATTTAACATTTAATATATATATTTTTTTAAATAAATTAATTTTAATTATATTAGGATGTATTTTTTAATAAATAAAATATAAAATAAATATAATTTTATAAATAAAATTTTCAATATTTCTAAATAAAAAGTATTAAATATATTTTTATTTTAATATTAATATGTTTTCTAACCCCATATATTATTCATCATTATGCATGTATTAATTTCTTTCTTAAAATAACTTCAATCTATATATTATTATTTTTATTATTTTTTGATATTTTAATTAATTTTCGGTCATTGATATTTTAATTTTATTAAAATATTCATCAATATATATATTTTTTTGATAAAAATCAATTTTCTCATCTTTAATTAGAGACATATCGGTCTACTATAGAATATTAGTTGCAATTATGTTAAATATTCGTATAATATAAATTTTGAAATTGTACTGTTTCACTTGGCATATAGGGAGAAAGTTCATGACATTATATAAGTATAAGTTTTTCTTAACCTTATAAATATATTTTAAAATCATAAAAACCATTTTCAAGAACGAATAATATTTACACGATTGAATGTATGTTGTTATAAATGGTATCAAAATCGATCCAAAACTTCAATATATAAGTTTATTTAGTAATTTTAGAGCTCTCAAATACTTGAGTTTTTTTATTTTTCATAGTTTCGGGAAGACATCTCTTACGTACATTTTGTCATCATTATTTATTTGAAAAGCATATCCTTAAATTTTAGTTTAAACTACATTTTTATAATGTAATTTATATATCATTAAAAATAAAAATACTGATAAGGAATAAAAATATATATAAATAATTAAAAAGTTTAAACATATTTCACTATTTTATCATTATTAAGATCATGTAAGGCACTTGATCCTGCTGAGAACCAATCAATGTCCTCATCTCACTTTTCAACTTTCCTACCCGTCTTGAGTGATAAATTGGCCTGTGGAATTAAATTCAGTTCCTAGTTTTTCCCGTAGCCTTAGGCAAGTCTAGGTTCCATGACTCCTTTTCTTGGAATAAGGCAAACCTGTGGAAAGTATAATAAAAAAAAATTATAAAAATAAGTAAACATACAAATGAAGTTGAGAAATTCATAACTTTTTTTATTATACTAACAATAGTCAAATCAAAAAAGCCAAAAAGGACCTAACACAGCAGAAGTACTACTAGGTGGAGAGTAGTAGGTGGGGGTTAGGACTATAAAGAACCTAACATGTGTGGTACTCTTTCTTTTTGAAATGTCATATCTATTATCTAAAGCAAAAAGATATATAATTTCATATAAATCATATGAACGTGACTCATGTGGCATGCATTGGCTTACCAAAAAAATTAGCTACAGAGTGCCCCTAATCATTATAATTATTAAATCCGCCTTCACTACCTTTCTCTCCATGTGATAGTACAATATCAATATTGATGGTTTTTTCATGGAGCATCATTTTTATCCATGGTTTTAAAAATTAGATCGAATCGGTCGATCATAGTTTCAGTTCAATTCGATCATTTAGGCCGAAAAGTGTTCGAACCGGAATTAGGTCGATTAAATTAATGGTCTAATCGATGAACCGGATAAATCAGACGGTTCCCTCTGAATCGTCTGGTTCAACTTTTTTTCTTTTTCCACTGTCGTCGTCCCCTGCATGCAAAACTCCCATCCTTGCGCTGGAAAAGCCCCCTCTCGTCATCCCCTACCGTTGGAAAAGCATTTCGTGCTGCAAAGCCACCCCCGCGACCCTATTGGAACTCCCACCCTGCGTTGGAAAAGCCCCTCCTCCTTGTCGTCCCCCATCGGTAGAACCCCCACCCCCTTGCAAAGCCACCCTCCACACCCCCACGCACTGGAAACCCCGCCGTGACCCTACTGGAAAAGCCCCCCTCCCACTTCCCTTGTCGTCTCTCATCGACAGGACCCCACCCTTCCTGCAAAGCCACCCTCTTACCCCAACACTAGAAACCCCACCCCCACCCCTCACAACCCTATCGGAACCCTCTTCTCCTTTATGCAAGGTCCCACCTATCCCTGCACTAGAAACCCCATCCTCCTACGACTTTGCTGGAAAACCCCCCTACATGACCTACCAAAACCCTCTTCCCATTTTTGCCCGCCCCTCTCCTCCCTTCTTCCATTTGTTTTTTTTTTTAACTCATCTCATTATTATTTTTACTTGAGGATGTTTAAAACTTATGATTTTAATTTAAATTAATAAAAACATTACAATTTTAAATAAATTTTGATTTTAAAATAAGTTTTTTATTTAAAAATAAATATTAAATTTTTAATTAAAATTATGATTTTCCACGACCATAGGTTTCATGATCACATGTCCTTAGGATCATCCAAGGAGTTGTGTTGTCTTAACTTATGGGATATCATGGTGTTTCTATTGAGAATACCCGTTGTCATTAACCTTCATCAATAATGACTCAATCCATAGGGAATATACAACCACCTTAGGGTCTTATCCATAAGTCAAAATCACTGATAAATTTAACATAAGCTCTGTATTCTCTCAAGGTTGAGAGCCCATATAGTATAGTAGTCTAGTGAGATCATAACTACTCGATAGTCAATGACATGACTCACCATAGGTCCTATCTAATGTGTAACCACACACACTAGTGCGTTCACCATGGGAATATTGGGGACATTGAATTACTTCTTTCCCAGACTTTGGATCATTAGGGTGCATGCAAACTATTCACAGGGTGCTCTAGATTTAAGCACAATGGAAACATGGCATTCAAAACCAATAATAAGCAAAACCTTAGATCTAGAAATATAAAAGTCATACCTGCAATTTGGATATTCTTAGTACTAGGATAGAGCCTTGGAAAGTCATAAAGTATGACATGATGTAACAATTTTAGATTCATTAATAAATTGATTTATTTATGTATCTTGTTCACTTTACTATCTTGTATGTATTAATTACTTGCATTGTACACGACTTGGGTGTATTAAGAGTTACATAGAGGATATAAGTCATGAGTTCCTTACAAGATGATAAGTTGTTTATAGTAAGTTCATGGATTTAGATAATTCAATAGAGATGGTAGTATACTACCTTCTAATTAGAGGGATGACTTATATTAACCGTTAAGATGAGTTTCCTATGGTGAGTGCACTAGTGTGTATGATTACACATTGGACAAGACCTATGGTCTATCATGACTTAATACTGTTGATTATCATGATTCATCAAGTTACTATATTGCATGAACTCTCAACGTTGAGAGGATATTGAGTTTGTGCTAAAATCAACAAGAGGCTTTGACCTATGGGTGAGACCTTAAAGTGGTCATATATCCCTATGAATTGGGTTACTATCGATGGAAGTTGATGGTAACAAGTATTCTCAATAGAGACATTATGATATATCATGGGAGTGAGACAAAGAGTCATTTAGGTGATCCAAAAGACATGTGATCTAGAAGATTTTGGTCATAACACTTTCGTTAATAAAAATTCAACATATGTTCCTTGAAGACAGAGTATGTCAATTGATCACATAATAGGTAAATTTATAACTCAAGGATTGGAGAGGTAATCTTAATAGGTAAACACTACCTTGTTAGATTATGTACACTAGTTCATAGGGAGTCTGCATGCAGTGGATGATAGGTCACAAACTCGAGCTTTATCTCGTTATTCTTTGTATACGATACTAGAGTGTAGTTGATTCTCTATAGTGGAATGTTGAATCAACTTCAAAATTTGATTTTAAGAGAGCTAGTACTCCTATGGGTTCTAATGGTCCTCATTCGAGCTCATATATATATATATATATATATATATATATATATATATATATATATACATACCACGATGACATGATTTATGAGGATTGAATAAGCTCTAAGTTCACTTATGTGCATGGTGTTTTGATAATTATGCAAGGTTGCATAAGGTTTAGTGGATGACATCTTTGGATTGAGCTAATTACAACAAGACAAAATTCAAATCCATGACTTAGTATTCATTGCATGTAAACTCCCTATGAATTGGTGTTTGTGATTTAAAGAGGTAAAAGTTATCACCCACTCAAGATCACCTTTCCAATCCTTAAGTTATAGATCTTTCTATAATGTTATCAATTAACATAATCTAGCTAATGAAAAGCATATGCCAAATTTCACTTAAGAAATTATTATGACCACAAATTTCATGATCATATGTCGTTTGGATCACCTAATGGGACACATTGTCTCAATCCCATGAGATATCATGGTGTCTTTATTGAGAATACTTGTTGCCACCAACCTCCATAAACAATATCTTAATTCATAGGGAATATATGACCACTTTAAGGTCTCACCCATAAGTCAAAGTCCCTTATTGATTTTAGCACAAACTTAATATCTTGCCAAGGTTAAGAGTCCATGCAATATAGTAGCTTGGTGAAGTCATGACAACTTAATAATCTTACATCATGACTCACTATAGGTCTTGTCCAATATGTAACCATACACATTATTGCACTCACCATGAAAACCTCATCTTGATGGTCAAAACAAGTCATCCCTCCAATTAAGAGATGGTGCACTACAGTCTCTATCAGATTGACCAAATCCATGAATTAATTGTGAACCACTTATCATCTTATAAGAAACCTATGACTTGTATCTTCTATCTAACTCCTAATACACCCAAGTTATATACAATGCAAGCGATATGAGCTTGAATGTTCAAATCAATATCAATGCAAACAATGCATAAAAAAGTGGAAAATAAAATTTAACTTTGTTACATTATGTCTTACTTTTAAAGGTTCTATCATAACAAGGAACCCCACCCTAATAATCAAGACCAATCATCTTTTCAACTAAGAGGTGCTATAACCTCAAATAGATTGATTAAGTCCATAAACCAATTGTGAACAAATCATTTACTTGGAAGAAACTCGTGACTTGGATCTTCCGTATAACTCCTAATGCACCTAAGTTATGTACAATGCAAGTAATGTCCAGAAAACATATAATAAAAAGATTAAATGTTCATAATTAATTTAAGTTGTGGCTAAATAAAAAATTACCACACGTTATAAAGCATATAATAAAATAACACATGGAAAAATAAAAGTAGTCATGCACTCGGTAATAAGTCCATCAAATCAAATTGTGACATGTGTCACATGGACCTTACATAAAATGAAGACAAGTTGTTTGCAATTAAATAAAGAATTAAAAATTTTCAATAATTAAAATATGGCTACCAAAATAAATGCAATTAGTGAATTCTATAATAAGAAAGGTAACTATAAATTCTCATTAATAAATTAAATGATATTTAAAATATTTTTCCAAATTTCCTAAATATTAAATATCATTAAAATATAATGCTTTAAAGATCAAGACTATCCAAATATATCTCAAAATCTTTCTAAATATTAATTTAATCAAAGAAGAATGTTATAAAGGATGAGAAAAGTATGCAAATATGTTCCTCTTAACTTTTATAAATAAGAGGCTCCATAGCTATCAAAATCACACTAACAGACATACGAGACTTTCACACTTGAAAAGAGATGAAAAAAGCTCCCTTCGATGATTCAATAAATTTTTCAAAGCTAACAAATATTCAAACTCAAATTATTCGAAAAATAAGTTCATAGATTCAAAAATTAATTTTGAAGATTTGAAGATCAAATTCAAATATTTGAAGATCAAGCTCGAGGCATCTTCAATCCAAGATTAAGCATTCATGAGCTTGGTGAACATGAACTAAAGTCTAAGACATGCAAAGGTCCAAGCTCAAGCCTAAGACATGCTGAGGTTAAAACCAAGTGAAGGCCCAAGTAAAATTCCTTCTTGAAAGAACCAACAGACCTTATGGATATTGTACCCCAATCTTTAAATTAATCAAATTTCAAATGGGCCATTAATTTTTTTGAAAAAAAAAATTTGTGTACAAACACATTACCAAAAACACTACTAAAGTATCTTTAGTTTATAACAAAATATTAAGCAATTATCATTAAAAGTATTTATAATAGAAGTGCTACTAACAAAGCACTATGGATAACTCAATAAAGGTAATGTATTGACCTTAATCACTTACTTGATAAGGATTGGAAAACCAAGTTTGAGTACTTAGTCACCCAATAGTAGCACCTAATTTGCTTGCTTCTCATCTAGTTCCAAAAGCATCACACAATTATGTTTAATTCTAATATATTTATTATAATTGCAATATGTAAATTTTCAAAAGGCATATGAATATGTTTAATGAAATTTTTTTTTTTATCTCTATTACAATTTTCTTTTTTTCTTTTTTGTTTGAATAACAATACTTATAGTATGTTCTTTATCAAGTTTTTATCTCACTTCTTTAGTTTAAAAAACTCTTTCACATATTCCAAACATTGACTGTGATGAGGAGTGTGACTTTAGGGCTAAGATGGATTCTACTTAGCTTACTAGATTATTCTTTAACCTTAGGGTTTAATTCTTCTTTATATTTTAGTTTTGATTTGCATTTTATTAGGCCAGAATTTTGTTATTAGCTAGTTAAACTCTGAAAATATTTCTTAATTATTCTATAATTATATTTTTGTTTTGATTTCTAGTTTTAAGTCTATGCGTATGTTTTGCATGTTTGGTCTTCAAGTAAAATATGTGAAATGATCATGATATCTTTGGCCTCTAAGTTCAAGATATCACTACTAATAATCAAAATACGAGCTTAGCAGTAAATTTGAGTCATTTCGATGTTGGGCTAGGGTTTAACGATTGAAATGTTGACCATAACCCTTAGAAGTAGCATAAAGAAATTAACACGTAATATGGTACCTTATACCTATAAAACCTTTCGAAAGGATTATTATTTCTAAAAAACAATCAAAATCCAAAAAGATTACTATTACACAACAATCAATATCTTGAAAAACTTTCACTATATCTAAATTTATTTAAGATTTCAAGTTCAATTGGGAATGATTTTAAGAGAATTAGAAGTACTTAATAACATGCTTGACAACGTTTCCTCATCGAAATTAGGTTTTTGGCAAACTTTTAAAAATCTATAGAATTACTTTAAGTGATTCCAAGACAATTACTTGGTAGATCATCCTTTGATTTTTCTTTTGTTTTTTTTTCTTGGTTTATATCCAAACACCAAATAATTCTCCTAAAACCCGTTTCAAATAGAAGCACTACTAGCAAAAGTACTACAAAATAAAAGCCTTTTAATCAGAGTCATTCTCAAGCGGGCTTTTAATTCGATCAATATTCTAAATTCTAGCAAATGTTCTTCTCATAAATCCATTTCTTCCTCCATATTCAAAGCAGAGAATAGTGATATTGTTCACTGTCCTCAAGCTTGAAGAGTGCTCTGGTTAGACTCCTCTGGAGACTTCAACGACCACCTATTCAAACGAACTGATGCCTTCTTAACCTATAAGAAGAAATCACAATGTGTTATTAAACAATTCATGCCTCTTCAATCATTACCAATATCAAGTTCTTTCATGTTTGATCTAAGCTGCTTAGGTAGATAATATCATCATGAATGTACTAGTTGTTCTATAATATTGATCACAACGATTTCATATTTGTTCTTGTGTCTACCTGGTCATCCCAGTCAGTTCTCCATGTCATATACATAAGCACAAGTGTTTGTGCTCCTACTCCACACAGCATTCCAATCCACATACCCTGTAAAATCAAAGAAGAAATCCCAGAAGACACAGCAAATTTAGAATCTAGAAGCGTTTTTGCTTTGTTCATACTATTTGAGTCACATATATCAAAATGATCGCATGGATTTGGAAATGGTTTTTTCAACCACTGTTGTCTCAAAAACATATTAAAAAATGTCGTGTTTAATTAAAAAAAAAAAAAAAGACTTAAGGATGCAACGTCGTACCCGAACTGAAAGATCAGCTACATAAGCAAGCAAAACTCCTAATGGAATCCCAACGACATAGTAGCAACCAACATTGACAATTGCAACCACTGCTTGCCAACCACCACCTATAGCCACACCTGCTACGAAGAATAGAAAGATTGAAAAGACAGAAGATATTGATATATGTATATATTTTCTATTATCGTATCAAGCTGAAATTCTTAAACTCTGTACAATTAATGTCCGAAAAATGACTATAAGTACTTGCCTGTGAGTACTGGCTGAACACTATTAAGAAAGATTGAAAATGCGAGAAGGACAGAGAGACTTGAAACCATTTCTACTACTTCCTCATCACTTGTAAATAAGTATGCAATATCATGACCAAAGACTAAACACAAAATCCAGAAGAACACTCCAATACAAATTGAAGTACTCAGGATGACTTTTATAGAGAATTTTGCAGCTTTGGCATTTCCTCTTCCCAGCTCATTTGATACCCGCACGCTACACAGATAAAAAAAAAATAAAAGAGTTCTATTTAACAAAGTAAAAGAGTCCATTATAGGGTTGAATAAGGCAACTGGTTCTAGTAATAGAAGCCATACCAGGTGCCAGAGAGGAAGCCAAGTGGTATCATAAACTCCCATGCATTAATATTGAGACTGCAAAGTCATTACAAGCAATTTGCCTAGTAAAGTGAGATACAAATGTGCCTACACGCACACACACACAAAGAAAGGTTTGGATAAAATCTCACCAGATAGAGAAGGCAGATATGGCAACCGATGCATTTTTCAAATATCCAGCCAATAAGAGTATGATAGCATTGTACCATAACTCTAAGCTATTAAAGATTAGGAAGAAAAAAAGAAATAATTAGGATGAGATAATTCTGTCATAAATGCACATGCATCAAGAATGTGATAATCATTAGCACATTGTCAATTTCTTTATTCTTTGACAAATGTTAAGATACCAACTTTCCTAAAAGCTTAAGGAGTCAGGATATGGGTGTGACACTATATAAATTTTATGCAATTTGACTGAACTAAATTTACCGAAAACCCACAAACTTACAACAAGAAAAACATAAAATAATTGAGATGTATTCTTTTTTTATATATATATAATCATTTTCTCTCTTATTTCTCAAGTAAATTTAGATTTAAAATTTTCTAATGAATCCTTATTCGAAAAGGAAACCAACAACATAGGAATCATTTAAGTTGAATGAGATATAAATTTGAAATAAATCCTCAATTTTAAACCAAAACAAAGTATCTACTATATGCGGTCTTTTTTTTTCCTCATAACTCATTTGATTCTCAATAAAATTAAACTTCATGAACTTTTGTAGATTCATTCTTTAGTAAAAAAAGGAATCCAATAACACCAAAATCATAAAACTTGATTTCAAAATGAATTTACTACAAATTTTCAAATTCCTCACATGTAGCGCCATACCTACACCACCAAAATCAAAGACTCTAAAATAAAAAATTTGTCATAGAAATTAATTTATTCCAATTTTTCAAATCCCTCATGTGTGACCCCTATACCTATACTTGGAGAGACATTAGAAATTACGGATTACAAGTACATTAGATAGGGTAATGAACAATAAGAAAGACTCAAAACTCAAGACCTCCAAGACTTTAGGTCTAACACCATGTTACTCTACCAACTTTTCTAAAAGCTTAAGTCGTTAGGATATGGGTTTAGGATGTATACCAAGCTACCAACAAGCCTTAAGGGTGGTTTAAATTCCAAAGTAAATTAGTAATAACTGACTGTCCGTCTCATAGCATTGAACTTCACAATTCTGTACATAAAACTTGGTTTGCACCTCATGCTACGGTGTGTTGACCAGCCTGGGTACCCTCTTGTATTTTCTCTTGTTACCTCATTTCATTTATTTGTGATACTATTCCTTTAAACAAAAAAACTGATGTGTTTGATGTTTCTGGGAAATGGAGGGCCATGGTTGAAACATGAAAGAAGTTTAAAATTGAAGCAATATAATCTTTATATGTTAAATTGGAATTGGGGGCTTCAATTCCTTTTCCCACAGATGTAATCCAGAATCCATGGTACCATTTAAAGCAGGTTTCCTCTCAAAGGAAGCTAGCTAGGGAAAGGTGTTAACCCTAGATCAGTTTCAAAGGAGAGGGTGATTGTTGGCTAATAGATGTTGTCTTTGTAAAGTCAAAAAAGAATCCATTGATCACAACCTCCTTCAATATTATACCTAGACAAGGGTCATTTGACAGTTGCTTTTCATTCTAGTTGGTGTTTCTTGGGTGCAGTCTCCCAAAGTCAAAGAAACTCTTTTAAGTTGGCAAGGATCTTTGTGGGCAAAAGATGTAAGAAGGTTTGGAGAGCAACCCTCTTGTGCATTTTTTGGACTACATGGAAAGAAAGGAATCGAAGGTCATTTAATGAGGAGCAATTAGATCATGCTCTGAAAAGTTGTTTTCTTGATAATCATTTTTTGCGGGTGAAGTTGTACATAGATGTAGGATATGCCTTCAATCAATTTTGTTGATTGGTTGGGCTCTTGCTAAGGGAATGAAGTTTTTTTATGTCCCCTTTTTTCAGATGTGCCTCTTTGGTGCCGTGTATATGCCTTGTGCACTTTGATGTGCCCTTTGTCGTGTATAGATGTGAGTATTGTAATGGTGCTTCTAAAGACTACGATCCTGCAACATGGCAGTAAAATGATGTTGCTGAATACATGAATATATCTATTCTGGACATGGAAAGACTCCAGGGATTCATGCTAGATTACCTAAACAATTCTAGGTATAGGTTATGAGTAATGCAACTTATTTGATCTGTGTAGGGTCTTTGGTTCCTTTGGACACCAGAGGATGCATGGACTGGCAAAGAGGCAAACTTTAGGACATTTTGAAAATTTTTGGTTCTCTCTCATCTTTATACCGATTCTAAGGAAAGGAATAAGCATGATCCTAAGTCTCAAATGTGTCTTTTTATTGAATATGGAATTTGATGTTGTTTTGGTTATGGGTTTTGGAATGCTGAAAATTGAAAAGTCATTAGAATGATGTGATATTCAATGAATCTTCCATGTTTAAAGACCGAACAGAACAACAAGACCACAATAAAAAATGCTGAATTTGTAAAGACCTTGCAAGATATCTAGTGGGGATGTCCAAAAACCTTAAGACGGAGAATTTAGAGGTAGAATATCAGATTCCTCACTATAAGAAGATCGTCAAAAGTTAGCAAAACCTAGCCTGTTTTTCAGCTCTTTTACATTATCTTTTGCTAATTGACAATGCTTAGCAGCACTGTACAAGGAAGCCCTGCAAATTGAAACTAGGGAAAAGAGCATGAAGAAAGCTATGGATGATGGTACGAAAACTTTTGTCATTTTGTTAAAATTTGTACTAATATGATTGTGGACTTAAGTCTACATGTTTTTACATAGTCTCCAGGCACTGGTACAAAAAGTTTGATGGTGTCATATCTTGTAATGTCTTTAAGTAAATGTCATATTTATCATCATTATTTCAAAAAGCTGATAAACGAGATGCCCTTCATGTTATTTTAGCTGCGCAAATGATCATTTGGAAGAATCTTGTGCCACTCACCCCCATCTATGTTGTTGACGTCCCCGTCGTTGCCTCTTCTTGAAACCTCTCGATGTGTTTCCATAACCTTCTTAAGAAATCTGCATGTTCCCAACTTGCTTGCCTCTTAGGTAGTCCTTTCCATAACCTTCTTAAGAGGGACCCTTTGTCTCCTAGTGACCCGTTCAACAAGGATATTCTTCACCTCATTCTCCCGTGAGGCCTCGAATGGATGTAGGCCCCTACACTTTTGATGCTTGGAATATTGCTTTTTCTTGCCCATCGAGTTCACCTTTTCCTTGGTGACCTTGTCCATGTGTGTGTGGGATACCTCGGCTTGCTCCCCTTTTGCGTCTTTTACTTGCTTTGGGTTAACTTGGAGGGCACTTAGTAGCTGCATCAAGCCCATATGTGCTTCGTTTTCTTGTTTCCTCTCCTCAATCATGGCACTGAGCGTCTTCCTTTCAGGACAATCCCGTGCCCAATGTGGACCATCACATAGGAAGTATTTGATTTTAGGTGTAAAATCCTTTCTTTCCGCTTTACCTCTTCTTTCCCAGACTTTAAGCATCTTGCCTGATCCCATTCTAGGAGCATTATAGTTCCTTGAAACCTCGTCTCCCCCACTCGCACCG
Organism: Vitis riparia; assembly: GCF_004353265.1. Classification (NCBI taxonomy): domain Eukaryota; kingdom Viridiplantae; phylum Streptophyta; class Magnoliopsida; order Vitales; family Vitaceae; genus Vitis; species Vitis riparia. The sequence continues at coordinate 1,605,202 of NC_048438.1, read as the reverse complement.
TGCTATCCTCCAAAGACTCAACCTTGGAGGAGTCTCCCTTCTTGTAATCCATTAAAGACTCTGCTATTACCATAGTAGTGGCTAAGTCTTGAACACTTCGACGCCTTAATTCCTACTCAGCCCACCCTTACAGGTTATCCATGAAGTTGAATAGCAACTCCTCTTTAATCATGTTAGGAATCTCAAGCATGAGCGAAGAAAATTCCTTGACATAGTGGCGTATCGAGCTTGTGTGCTTGAGATGCCTCATGTTTTTCCTAGTTAGGTAAGCCATGTCCTCAGGCTAGAACTGCCTCTTGATCCCCCTCTTGAAGTCCTCCCACGTCTCTATGGTGTAAATGGTTTTCTCCATATCAGCGAACCTCTGACGCCACCATAGAGTAGTTGTGTCAGTAAGGTAAAGGGTTGTAGTCCTTACCTTAGCCGTCTCATCATTTTGTGCGATAGCCTCAAATTATCGCTCCATATGCCATAAAAAGTTGTCCAACTCCTTGGCATCCTGCTTTCTACTAAACCCTTGTGGCTTTGGCACCTCCACCCTAGATGCCTCTTATGTGGCCATGACCCATGCCGACACAGCAACCTTGTAGATGGCCAACTCCTGCCTAACCTCTTGGTCTCGGGACTCCATTCGAGTGGCCAAGGCTTCCATCCTTGACTCCATGCTAGCAAGCATGCTCAAGATCTTTTCTTGGAAAGACACAAACTTCTCGTGCGACACTAATTGAACTTGGAGACTACCATCCCCTCACGAAGGTCTTGGATCCACTCCCTTAGGTCTTCTAAGTCCTTTTCCATGCCTTGCTCGATCAAGTCCACCCCTTCCCGGGTGTCTGCCATGGCTAGCTCCACCTTGGCTAGCCTTGCCTCCATGTTGGCTATGGCATCACAAGATTTATCTTTCTTGCCCCTACCCCGTGTAGTATGCTTGATCTCCCTCCCACGGATTTGCTCACTAGTCTCCTCTACGTTGGAGCCTGACATGCTTCCTTTATTATGTCCATTTCGTAGCCGCGCTCTGATACCAATTGTCATGGACTTAGTCTTTTTCGAAGCTCTTGCGACACTTAGACAAGTAAAAACACTTGATCTTGCTAAGTCAGCCTCACTCCCAATGCTTAGCTTGCTAGGCTAAGATGCTCACGACTTGAAAGCTTTAGAATGCGTAGTAGGCAACTCTTAAAGAATGAAAGCTTTTATGACTCAAAGGAAGCTTTACAAGTGCTTTGGGAACTCACTTGCTTGGTTAGGAAGTGATTTGGGTGGTGCCTTGACCAAATGAGGGTCTCACCTATTTATAGGCACCTTAAGAAGTTTTTGGAACCTTAAAGGGTTCCTTACAACTCAAGAATAATCTAAAACATCCTACACAATTCTATGTACAAGACTAGGTACAAGAATATACAAGAGATCTCTAGAATTCTCTAGAAAGTCTTGGGCTCCTCTTATGTCTTCCACCATAGTGTAGAGATGTGTGGACATTTCTAGGCATCTCTAGAGCCTTCCACACTCTTCCCACTAATGACTTAGTGTAGATGGCTCCAGAAGTCTTCAAAAGCTTCTTGTCCTCTATATAACACTTATGGGGAGGGTCATTTGGAAGAATCTTGTGACAGTAAGCTCAAATCGTCAAACCTAATCTAGGTTGAAAAACATCTCCCACTTTTCTCAATAATGCTTCTCAAGTTCCCTCCACCACTTCTACTGAAAGATCGAAGGACTTTGAATCCACTACAAACCAACACCGACCTCCCCTCATCAACATGTCACCCTCGCCAACATTTCATCTTCTGATTCCCAAGTAGCTAACTTCTTGTGTATGTTGCTTTCCTACATGTGTGCGTAGTTTTTAGATTTGCTTCAGAATTAAAACTAGGCTGTAGGATGAAAAAGAACTAGTTTCAATCTTTGTGTCCTGGCTCAAAGTTTCCCTTCCATATATGTTGTGAATAAGGCTCCTTTTATAGCCACTATCCCTACTACCAGGCCTTCCTAGTCCTTGAGTCATCATGGGAATCCTTAGCACTAACTAGGGATGAATATGCTTTTGGAAATGGGCTTCTATGTTGCATGGGTTCAGTTATGAGTGTCGGATGAGAGTCTATGTCTAAGTATTCAATCCTTCAAAATTCAAATTTTAGTAGACAGGGACTCGGCTAAAAGGATCTAAAAAATGGGGAAGGGTATTAGGATACGATATGACGTAATAAAAGAAAAATCAATTAAAAAGTGAAGATATCCATTTTAAAAAATTTATCTTTTCCCTTTAATCTTTTTTCTTTTCTGCTTATCCCTAAACATTCTTACAAAAATTCACTTATCAGTTAACTCTTCTTTTTCTATAATGTAATTATTACTAAGAAAATTGAAAGAATAAAAAGATATCAATTAAAATATCAAACTGTCACACCTAAATTAAAATACGGATATCCAACAAAGATCCCATACCCACACCTATGTCATGTCATGTTGACATGCGTACATTAAGTGAAATTAAAGGATCTAGGTATCATAGATGAGCTCTTTATTGGTCCTTAATTAAGAACATTTGTGTGAGTACCCTAAGTTATAGGAACATCTAGGTGAAACCCACAACCCTAACAAGTTCAAGATCTAATTCCTCTTATTTAACCTAGCTTACAGACCTAGGTTATTGAAAATGTTAATTCCAAAAAGGTGGAAGCCAATATGAAACATAACCAAAATATATGTTTTTCCACCATGCCTTGACACGAATATGCAAGATCTTCCTTTCCATCCTTGATATCTATTTTTTTAAAAGAATTTCCAATATATCTTTTTTCTCCTTTGAAATTTTATATCCTTAGTTTTTAGGATTCAATTGAAATGGCTATTAGACAAATTTATTTTCTTAAAAATGACATCTTCATGAGAAGCAAAGCATATAAATTGGAAGAGAGGAAAAACATAGCAATTAAGTAAACTAAAAAATTGTTGATCAGGAGTTACCAAAGCATAAAACCGGAAGAAAGTGAGAGCTTTACTACAGGCAGTATGTCACTGAAGGCAGCTTTGCTGAACCCACTCCATGTTTGAGGGCACCAACCTCCGAAGATGTATATAAACTCTCCAATGATCATTGACCAACTGGATATGTTCAATGCACCCATTGCTCCAGGAATCCCTAAGTTCAGTTTGATCACAAAGATCCAGGACAACAACACATGAAGCACAAATGAGGAAGCAGACAACCACCCAATAATCATGTTCTTGAGTTGAGCTTGTAGATACATTTGGATGGTCATGCTAAAGACAAAGGAGTAGAGAATGGGAAGGAGCCAGAGAGAGAAATTTCCAGCAGCTATTGCTATGTCATCTTCCTGGCCAAGTAATTTGAATAGGGGGGTCGCAAAAATTAAGACAGGGGATAAAATTGTGGCAACAACAAGATCAACAATCCATGATCGTTGCAAGTATATGCCCATCATATGGTATTGCTTTGCTCCAAACGCTTGCCCACAGAGAGTTTCAGTTGCACTTGACATGCCCAGCTGCAATAGAAAAACATAGAAGAAAGGAGTTCTATCAGGATTTGCATGTATGAGCTAATTAATTGTCTGTTTATGACAAGTTATTTTAGAAGATAGACTAACATCAGAATTCATTTCTCAATGGGGATAATATTTATTGCAAATAAAGATAATTTTATCAATTCAATATGCATAGTTTCCACAAATTCAAGTGTCTGTCCCTTCTTCTGAAATAAATAAATAAAATTTCTATTCCAACAATTCTACAAGTTATAGCATTTAGGATGAGTTTCCCCCTGTTTGGACAATGAGAATTGTGGGCACACCACCACAGTTGAGTTAGAGTTTTGTGAGGCTTTAGGGTTTTATTTTTTTCAATTTCTTTCTCTTGTTCCTTTGAACAAACTAAAAATTGGTAGTCCCATAGGCATACGAGAAACATTGAAAAGCAGAGGTTGTTAGTAACAGGACAAGACCCAGTACAGGGTAATCCAACCTCAAAGATAGGTGTGTAGCCAATACTTACCAACACCTACCAATAGTCACATGCAGCAATCCTTAAGACAAGATTGTCCTAATCTGCATATGCCAAGACTTATCACCATGTGAGACAAGATGGTGATCTTGACCATAGGAATAATACTGGTGATAGTGGTATGCTGATTGTGATGCAAGAAATGCTAGTAACAATGGTAGTCAAATGTAGGTGGTGGTGGTCATGGTAAAATAGGAACTAGAAACAATGGTTGAATTCTTAGGTCCAACCCCCAAAAGTGTGTCGATTGACTTGCAAAGAGCTGTTTCATGTAACTTTCCTTCATCTTGGCAGGAATTAAGTAGAACATTGAAAAAGGGTGAGATGAATACCAGTGAAAGGGGGAGTTCAAGATTTGGTCATGACCAACTTGCAACTACAATAAAATGGAAGGAATATATAGTACAAGTAAGTGCTTACCACTATCCCATTTACAAAACGTATAATGACGTTTAGCATAAGTGCATATCCAGAGAGATCTAGTTGACTAATGTGACCAACAAATGACTGTGTCACAACCAGCATGCCATAGGTTGTCACTCTAGTTAATATTGCAGGAAATGCAACCCTCCACATCTTCTTTGATTCATCCCAAATCCTCCCTTTCAGATCACTTGTACTATCAGCTTCTGAACTCAGAAGCCTCTCTTCCATATTATTATCCATAATCCTGTAATAGAAACATGATAAGGGAAATAATCTCAGTTCATATGCTTCCAGACTCTATAACCTCATTGTAGAGGGATCACCACAATAAGTTCTTGGGAGGTTCATCATAGAATCTCCTTCGCCATTCAATCAAACAAAAATAACAATCTTCAACCAACACATGACAAGTTGAAAAGCACTCTAATAATCTGGAATTTCAAAAGTTGAATAAGGTTGTAATATAAAAGCAGTTGGTTATGCAAAAATTCCCTTTCTATTTGATTAAAAGGCCATTCAGTTTCAATTGCAAGACACCAGTGATTCATTCAAGAAAATGTACCACCTTAGTCATCGATGAATATGATTTTGAACACTTTTTCTTTCATCACTCTAACAAAAAAGAAGCAACTAGCTCTATCCTTGTTGTTTTCAGTTGGTGGAAACCTGCAATTGTGGAAGCTAAAGCTAGTACATTCTTGCAAATCCCACAAGGGGATAGCGAGAGATTTATTGGCAGTACAAATCTGACCAACCCAGCAGTCTTGGTTCAATCCAATCAGTGTAGAGAGAGGCTTAAGTTAGACTCTACAGTCTCCTTTCAACCATGGGGGAGAAAGGGCACTGATTTATAGTGAGTATTGTTAGTGAACCAGGCAATAAAAGATGAACACTACATACACTTCAGAATTTCCTCAAACAGCATGCCAACACAAAACAACCCACTGCTCAACAAGCTATATAAACCATCTGGGTCATCAAAAAACATGAATTTGAGCACCATTTTCTTTCATAAAATCTTGCAAAAAGCTCATACAACTTATCATATTCTCACCTGTATTACACTGCTGGTGCAACCCAATATTGGATATGGACAGAAGCTGGAATGGTTTGAGTCTTGTATACTCCTCCCAGCAACTTTGGAGGAGGAAAGGCACTCTTGATGATGAGTTTTACTTTTTGACGAAGCCCATTGAATATCATTGGGAAGCCGGTTGGGACCAAACACCCAGGAGAGTTTTTCCTCTTTACTTTCATTTATTTATTTTTTTTAATCGGTTGGATTTTTTTTTTTTTAATTAATTTTGAGAGCTATTCAAGGGAAGAAAATGAAATCCGTGAAGAAAGTGGAACCCAAACTCCATCTAATATGCATGATGTTGAGATGGTTGCTACTGTGCTTTCTCATTGACTTTCAGTTGAAAACCGAAAGTTTTAGGGAAAGCGTTGGGGAAAGAAACGGTGAGAAAAAGTATAGAAAGGAAAGAAAAAGTGAAAGAAAATGAAAAATAAATTTAATATTAATAAATTATTTTTATTATTTATTTTATATTTATTTAATTTATTATAAAAAATTAAATAATTTAAAAATATATGACTTTCTCATTAATTTTATCTATATTCCACTTTTTTAGTATTTTTTACGGTAAAATCAAGCATGAAAAAAATCAAGCAAGAAATACTTCTACCATACTCCTTTTCCCTAAAATTTCCACAAAACATGAAAGTTATGTTTGGTCCTAGAAAATTTGAGGAAAATAAGGAAAAGAAAATAAAAGGAAAAGTAAAAAAAAAAATAAAAGTCAAACAAAATAAAAAATAGATTTAAAGTCAATAAATTATTTTTATATATTATTTTAAACTCATTTTACTTATTTAACTCTTTCATACAAAGATTAATCTAAAATAATTTGCTGTTGGAAACTTGGAACCACACTAACTTCTACAAACATAGAAAATGCCAAAATAATAATAATAATTATTATTATTTTGACAATAATAACAAATATATTAATTTGGCATTGATGAGGATGGTGTCGTTTGGCTTGACTGGTGGCTCCATATGCATTAAATTTTAGAAATCTACCCACAGAGGAGCTGGTTTCAGACGTTAAAAGCTGTGTTTTGAAAGCTGTGCCAAAACACTTGACGTGGAGGGATGTTTTGCACATGAAAGAGAGCTTCGAATTTATTTTTATTTATTTTTGGCAAAATGTGACATCCTAAGTGACACATTTAAGAGAGCAATCTAATGGGTCGCGTGGTAACACCTTAGCCATACATAAGAGCCATAATTGAATGGGAAATGTGGTTTGCGTGGAAAATCTTCAAGACTATCGTGGCTTATGTTAGTCCAAGCCTTTTCTACCATAAATAAATTTTGGTGGTCACAAAATAAAGTACAAATATTTAATTATACGTGTGACTATTTGAGTGTTAATTATATAAGTTTAAAATTAATAAAATATAATTAAAAGATCTAATCAACCCATAGATGCAAAACCATGCACAAAGATAAGATTTCTATGACTTATTTAGGAACTGTTTTTTAGAACAATTTTTGTCCCTCAGAATAAAAAATTGTAGGAAACATATTTGGAAATTAAAAACTATTTTTCGTTTTCTATTTTTAATATTTTTTATTATTTTCACTTGTTTTTTTAGAGTTATTTAAAAAAATAATTATACAAATATATATAATAATTAAAAAAAAACACTATATATAAAAATTATTTTTAAAACATATTTAAAAATATTAAAAATATTTTAAATTTTCAAACAAACTTTTGTTCTACATAAACCAGAGAATAGATTTTAAAAATTATTCTCAAAAACTATTTTTCTGAATTGTTTTCAAAAACAATTACCAAACAGATACCTAATTAGAGTTCGTTTGGTCATGTTTTCTGAAACTTATTTTTAAAAATTGTTTTTTAATTAAAGAACAAAAAATAGTTTTCTAGTGTTTTATAAAAATAACGGTATTTGGTAAATTGTTTTTAAAAATAAAAAACAACAAACTTGTTTGGATAAGTTGTTTTTGGAAATAATTTTTTTGTTTTAGTTTTGTAAAAACATTGCAAATTCAATTTATATAATATAAATAAAATTTAATTCAAGTCTTATTAAAAATAAAAGTAATTTTATAATTACAAATAAATTAAAAAATAAATAGTTTTTAGTAAAACATGAATAATAATATTATATTAAAATCATAAATTATATTTTTTATAAAAAAAAATACTATTTTAATATATGTTAGAAATATAAGAATATTACCACCTTCATAATTTTTTTTTTTTGGTTAAAAATGAATCATAATAATTTAAAATAATATTTTTTATTTAAAATAAATAATGAATAAAGTTTAGCTTTTTTAGCATGTAAATGAGTTAAGTTTTTTCATTTCACGTACACATTTAGTACTGAATTACAAACATGATATTCTTGAATCTTTTGATTTAATATGCAATTAATTAAATCAATTTTTTGAATTCAAAATTATTCTTAAAAAAAAATAAAAAATTCACTAAAAAATTTAAACTATTAATTATTTCTTATTTAATTTATGATTTATTTATCTAAATTCAAAAAATATATTTGTGTGTATAGGAGAAACAATGAAGTTATGACTCATAATATATGAATTTTGATCTATTATTTTTTTAATGGCTAGATCTATTTTTTGAGTTCCAAATTATTTTTAAAAATTGTCAAACCCATTAATAAATTCAATACAAAGTGTCAATAAAGTTTATTTTTATAACGAGAAAATGTATGAATTTTTATTTACTAAACTTAATAATGAATCCAACATATTAAGTCTTGTTTAATTTGAAGCTTATTCGTTTGGTTTATGATTCTATGTAAAAGAGAAACAATAGAGTTATTTTAGACCAATTTTTGTCCATAAGTTTCTGATTTTGAATGGATCATTATTTAAGTTTTAAGTTATTTTTAAAAATTAGTAAACTCGTTAATGAATCCAACGCACTAAGTTTTGTTCAATTTGGAGTTTATTTGCCTAGTAAAACAAAAAACAAAAAATTAAGGATTTTATATAAAAGAAAAACAATAAAGTCGTCCTAAACCAAATTTCTGGTAGTAATTAGTTTACTATTTGAGTTTTAAATTATTTTTAAAAATGACTAGATTCATTAATAAATCCAATGCATTAAGTCTTATTTAATTTAAAGTTTCTTTGCCTAGTAAAAAAAAATCAAAAAATAATGATTCTATATAAAAGAGAAACAACAAAATCATTTTAGACTAATTTCTATTCATAAATTTCTAGTATTAATTGGTTCACTATTTGAGTTTTAAATTGTCTTTAAAAATTAATAGATTGTCAATGAATCCAATGCATTAAGTGTTGTTTGGAGTTTATTTACTAAATAAAAAAAATTGTAAAAATATAATAATATATGTATATATATCATGTAAATTAAATTATGGTCTATGACTTACTAATGTTATTGAGTTTTAAGACTTTTTTAATATTAATTAAATCAGTTTTTGAGTTTTAAATTATTTATGAAAATTAATAAATTTAATGTATCAAGTACAATTTCATTTGAAATTTATTTTTTTTTATGAAAAAAATTAGAGAAGTTGAAGGACATTTATAAAAGTAGGTGTAATTTAAACGAAGATTAGATTTTAAGATTTTTGATATGGGTATTAGATCGTAACGAGATATAATGTTCAATTTTGTTTGTTTTTTTATGGCTTTTTTTTCTTAATTTTTCTATATTTTCCTTTTGTTTTTAAAAACCAATAAAAATAACTTTTACTTATTCTCTAAGAAATGTTTACTATTTCAGTTTATTTTTAAAAATTATTTCCTGAGAACAACAACCAAACAATGTTAAGCATTTTTAAAAATGGTTTTCCGTTTTTAAAAACAAAAAATTGTTTTAAAATCATACAAACAAACAAACTCTTATTTTTTTGGTCCATATGATTGTGAGGTCAAAGGTATATTGAATTAGAATTGCATTAAAATGTTGAAAGTCACTTTATCTTTGATTTTTGATAAAATATCATCAAATTTTCTTCTTAAATTGTGATAAGTTTCTCAAAAATTGAAAAAAGTGAAAACCAATATATAATTAGTGCCATTAAGGATTAAACGGGCTTCAAAAATTACTTAAAGATTGTTTAAGTTATTCTAAGGCTATGTTTGGCTCCCGAAAAGTTTGAGGGAAAATGTGAGAGAAAGAAAATAGTGAGAAAAAGTATAGAAAAAAAAAGTGAAAGAAAATAAAAAATAGATCTAAAACCAATAAATTATTTTCATTCCCTATTTTATATTCATTTCACTTATTTAACCCTTTTATATAAAGATTAAATAATTTGAAAATATATGACTTTCTCACTAATTTTACCTATATTCCACTTTCTTTGGTATTTTTCATGGTAAACCAAGCATTAAAAAAATCATTTTCTTTAACATTTTTTTTTTCTTTTCTTAATACTTTTCCATATAGCCTAAGATCTTGAGCTTGGTTAATTTTAAAACACTAGAAGAAATACTTCTACCATACACCTTTTCCCTAAAATTTCCCCAAAACACTAAGGTTATGTTTGGTCCTGGAAAATTTGAGGAAAATAAGGAAAAGAAAATAAAAGGAAAAGTCAAAAGAAAGAAAAAGTAAAGCAAAAAAATAAAATAAAAATTAAAGTCCATAAATTACTTTTATATGTTATTTCAAACTCATTTTACATATTTAACTCTTTGATATGAAGATTAGGCTATGTTTAATTCCCAAAAAGATTGAAGGAAAATTATTCAACAGACTTTGGAAGGAATTCTGGGAGGGCCGTATGAGAATTTAGAAATCCGATGCTTTGATAGAGCAAGGGATCCCGAATTGAATGATTTTGAATATCGATTTATTAGTAAAAAGCCTTTTCCCACTTTTGAATTGTCGAAACAAGAACTTTATGTGAGAGTCGAAGCCCCAAATGGAGAATTGGGAATTTTTCTGATAGAAGTTTTTCCTTGGAGATGGAAAATTCGACCGCTGGGTTTTATCAATTTTCAAATTCTTCCTCAATTAGTTAAAATAATGAAATTGGCTGACATTATGATGATACTAGGTAGCATGGATATAATTATGGGAGAAGTTGTTCGTTCAAATGATAATTGATACACCAGAAGTACAAGATATCAATTATTTTTCTCGATTGGAATACTTAAAAGAGGTTTATGGGATCATATGGATGTTTGTACCTATTTTTACTCCTGTATTGGGAATCACAATAGGTGTACTAGCAATTGTGTGGTTAGAAAGAGAAATATCCACAGTGATACAACAACGTATTGGACCTGAATATGTCGGTCCTTTGGGAATTCTTCAAGTTCTAGCAAATGGCACAAAACTACTTTTCAAAGTGAATCTTCTTCCATCTAGAGGAGATACTCGTTTATTCAATATCGGACCATCCATAGCAGTCATATCAATTCTATTAAGTTATTTAATAATTCCTTTTGGCTTTAACCTTGTTCTATCTGATCTCAATATCGGTGTTTTTTTATGAATCCCCATTTCAAGTATTGCTCCCATTAGACTTCTTATATCAGGATATGGATCAAATAATAAATATTCCTTTTTAGGTGGTCTACGAGTTGTTGCTCAATCAATTAGTTATGAAATACCATTAACTCTATGCGTGTTATCAATATCTCTACGTGCGATTCGTTGAGACATAAACCTTTTTCTATTCCCTTTCTTTTCTTTCTTTTTTTTCTAGGAAAGAAGTTGAATGAATTGAATAAATATCGTCATTTTTTATTCATCATTCGGGTTGATAAACTAAATCAGATAGTTATATGAGTGAAATAAAACAGCTTATAAATTTACAGTAAAAGGATTGAGTCTCATTTCCTATGTACAAGAGTTAAGTGGAAATAAACATAAGCAAGTAGTAAAGACTGTTTATCCCAAGATTGATTGATTAGGCATCAATCACAACTTGAAGCGGGTTCAAAAGACCAGCTGTATGGAGTTTTGTTTTCACTATCTTTTCTATGTATTAACATATATGTAGTACCATAACGAGGGGATTGAACAAAAATAAGTGGATGGCTAGGAACACCAAGGTACATAAAGGATTAATAAGGGATATTATGTAAGTTATCCAAGGGACATTTCTGCATAAAAGGAATACTAACTGGGGCTTTAAATTAGTAGAAATGATCAGGTAGTACTCCCCATGATTCTGATCCAAAGTATGCTCCTATCCACTAATTAAAGAAATAGCTATCAGGAATGAAATAATCATTTACTTTCTTTTAAAGCCCCCTTCACATTTTTTTTAGAAAGAAGACTAGCAACGAAAAAAAAATGTAATTACAATAGAAAAAAAAATCTTTTCTTATTTTTTCTTTCTTATATCCATATTCATAGAAATAGAATTCTTGTTAGGATTCATGAACTAATATAATGTCTAATTTTTTTCATAATGGAAAATGCGGGGTTGAAATATCTGTTGATATTTTTGCAAGGAGTATTAAGGATTAAGTTATTACTCAACAAAGAAAATATTAAAGGATGAGAGAAATTCAAAAGTACCTTTTTTATTTATTATTATTATAGATTATAGTAAACAGAATTCCATTGGCCTAATTCTAGGACCTTCCGGTAGATTTTGACTCTATCTATCCTACAAATATATCAAGATAAATAAATAATACCGACCTGGTCCCTATATTAATTTGTGGCCCTCGAGGAGCCGTATGAAGTGAAAATCTCATGTACGATTCTATAATAGCGATGGGAACAGTGATGTTATCACCAACTATGATTATCTAACAATTCAAGTATAGTTGATATAGTTAAGGCGCAGTCAAAATATGATTTTTGGGGATGGAATTTGTGGCGTCAACCTATAGGGTTTATTGTTTTTCTAATTTCTTCCCTAGTTGAATGCGAAAGATTGTCTTTTGATTTACCAGAAGTAGAAGAAGAATTAGTAGCAGGTTATTAAACCGAATATTCGAGTATCAAATTTGGTTTATTTTACGTTGTTTCTTATCTAAATCGACTAATTTCTTCATTATTTGTAACAATTCTTTACTTGGGAGGTTGGGATCTCTCTATTCCATACATATTTGTTTCGGAGTTTTTTGAAATAAATAAAGTGGGTGAAGTCTTTGGAACGACAATTGGTATCTTTATTACATTAGCTAAAACTTATTTGTTATTGTTCATTCCTATCACAACAAGATGGACTTTACCTAGGCTGAGAATGGACCAACTATTAAATCTTGGATGGAAATTTCTTTTACCTATTTCTCTAGGTAATCTATTATTAACAACTTCTTCCCAACTCCTTTCACTGTAAAAGAATACGATATTCACAACTTGTCTCAAACAAGAGAAAGAAACAAACAATAAATTACTCATTAGATATTCACGATATGTTCCCTATGGTAACTGGGTTCATGAATTATGGTCAACAAACAGTACGAGCTGCAAGGTATATTGGTCAAAGTTTCATGATTACCTTGTCCCACGCAAATCGTTTACCTGTAACTATTCAATATCCTTATGAAAAATTGATCACATCGGAGCGTTTCCGCGGTCGAATCCACTTTGAATTTGATAAATGCATTGCTTGTGAAGTATGTGTTCGTGTATGTCCTATAGATCTACCTGTTGTTGATTGGAAATTGGAAACTGATATTCGAAAGAAACAATTGCTTAATTACAGTATTGATTTCGGAATCTGTATATTTTGTGGTAATTGCGTTGAGTATTGTCCAACAAATTGTTTATCAATGACTGAAGAATATGAACTTTCCACTTATGATCGTCACGAATTGAATTATAATCAAATTGCTTTGGGTCGTTTACCAATGTCAGTAATTGACGATTACACAATTCGAACAATTTTGAATTCACCTCAAATAACAAGTGAATAAACGCATTGATTCAAGAACAATTATCAATTATTAAGACTCAGTTTTGATCTAAAGTAATAATAAAGTAATGAGGTTTCTTTCTTTTTGCTTGGTCAATAACTACAAATCCCAACTATTTATTTGTTGGTGAGAATCATGGCTTAATTTGGATTGAAAATCTATTTATATATCCGGAATTATTTCGAAATATATAGGTTTTGAACTACTCCTTCAGATAAAGAATGAATTTGGTCCAATAACTATATCTACGCCAATCCATATCTATTAGTATTTAATTCAATTAGGCGGTTTCATAAAAAAATAGGGTAAGGTAACTTTTTCCTGGTCAGGTCAATAAGGTCATGAAACATTTTGATTTTTTATCTTTTATTTTTAATGGATTTACCTAGACCAATACATGATTTTCTTTTAGTCTTTCTGGGATCAGGTCTTATATTAGGAGGTCTAGGAGTGGTATTACTTACCAATCCGATCTATTTTGCTTTTTCATTGGGGTTGGTTTTTGTTTGTATATCTTTATTCTATAATCCATCAAACTCCCATTTTGTAGTTGCTACACAACTCTTTATTTACGTGGGATCTATAAATGTTTTAATCATATTTGTTGTGATGTTCATGAATGGTTCAGAATATTACAAAGATTTTAATCTTTGGACCGTTGGAGATGGGGTTACTTTGGTAGTTTGTACAAGTATTTTTGTTTCACTAATTACTTCTATTCTAGATCCATCATGGTACGGGATTATTTGGACTACAAGATCAAACGAAATTATAGAGCAAAATTTGATAAGTAATAGTCAACAAAATGCGAGGAAAAGAAAATACAAAGGAAAAATAGAAGGAAATAAAAAGTAAAATAAAATAAAAAATAGATGAAAAGTCGGTAAATTATTTTTATTTGCTACTTCAAACTCAGTTTACTTATTTTAATTCATCAATATAAAGATTAAATTATTTAAAAATATATAAGTTTTTAACTAGTTTTAATTATATTTGATTTTCTTTTATATTTTTCATAGGACAACCAAACATGAAAAAATAATTTTCCTTTACATTTTTTTTTTCTTTCCTTAGTGTTTTTCAGGAACTAAACATAACCTAAATAATTTTAATATATATAAATTTCTAATTAATCTTAATTATATTTGAATTTTTGGTATTTTCTATAGGACAATCAAATATAAGAAAATCATTTTTCTTAATATTTTTTCCTTTCATTAGTATTTTCTAGAAATCAAACATAATTTAAGTTATGTTTGGTTCAAGGAAAAATTAACGAAAAATGTTAGGGAAAGAAAAAAGAGAGAAAAAGATAATGAAAAGAAGAAGTGAAAGAAAATAAAAAATAAAAAATAAATTTAAAGTTAATAAATTATTTTTAATTATTACTTCAAACTCATTTTACTTATTTTAATTATTTTATATAAAAATTAAATAATTTGAAAATGCATAAAGTTTTAATTAATTTCAATTATACTTAAGTTTTTTTAGTTTTTGCTATCAGACAACCAAATAAAAGAAAATCATTTTTCTTACATTATGTTTAATTCCAAAAAAATTTAAGGAAAAATGTGAGAGAAATAAAATAGAGAGGAAAAGTAGAAGGAAAAAAATGAAGGAAAATAAAAAATAGGTTCAAAGTCAATAAATTATTTTTACATATTTCTTCAAACTTATTTCACTTATTTTCCCTCATGATTAAATAATTTTAATTATATTTGATTTTCTTTCGTATTTTCTATAGTGAAACCAAATATAAGAAAACTATTTTTCTTAGTATTTTTTTCTTTCCTTAGTGCTTTCCGAGAACCAAATATAACCTTAACATTATTTTTCTTTCCTTAATACTTTTTGGGACCAAAGAAAAGAAAAGCTCAACACCGACATTATAAAGTAGGTATGATTTAAAGATAAAAGAATAAGAGAAAAAGTAAAAAGTATTAACATAGATGGTATACTCTTTGAACAACTTTTCCTCATTGTGGAATTTCAGCCACAATGAAATTAAAAGTCATTGGCAATGAGCCTAAAAAGATTTGTTTGTCTTTCTATTACTTGGAAAGGAATCAAATAAAGTATTAGCCGAGGCTAAGCATGTAACTAGGAAAATGGTGAAATGATTTCGATTGTGTTCGTGGTTTTAATGGGTTATGTAGTATATTTTTAGTTTATATTAATATTAAAATATTTAATATTTTTATTTTTATTTTTTATTTTTATTAAAAGTAAAAAATATTTATTTACTAATTATGAAACAAATAAAAAATGTGGATTGTATAAATTATAAGTGGGGATGGGAAGCCAACACCTACTGTTTACATCCTTAATGACAAGTTCTTAAAAGAGTTTTTTTTTTTGTAGGTTTTGTTTATGGAAAATGAAAAGGTGAATCTCGATAGTGGAATACACGTAGAAATGGGTGAATAGGTGTTTTGACCAATTTAAAAAAATTCTCAACTCAAATTAGCAAACCCTAAAACTTTTTAATTATTTTTCTTCTTCACACATTCTCAAAAACACAAATTATAAATCACATGCATATATGAATGCAACAACACTCCCCAACAATATTAAAATGCAATTCACATGCACGTGATTCAACACACCCAAACTCAAATCTACTTAAACTAAATTAAGATAAATACAATATCAATATACCTCAAAATGTCAATGATCAACAATCAAAAACAGCTTCAAAGATTATTCATAGTCATTTCTCTTCATCAACCAATCAAGTAGTAGGCAATCAAAATTCTAATAAATTGGTGAAACTGAAAAATGGATGCTAAGAAGACAAAGAAAGACAATATGACACCACAAATTTATGTGGAAGATCTCTTAAGAGATCAAAAACCATGGGCCTACCACCGATTGAAAAACTCCACTATGAAGAATAAAAATTGAGTGCAAGGTTTTACCTAGTTCAAGCCAACCAATCCTTCCCAGACCACTTGACTAGTACCTTCACTTTCAGTTTCTCACCTTCATCTTTCGGAGCACACTTAGAGTCCACACCAAGCTCAATCTCGGTCTCTTCTTGAATCCCCGCAAGAAGAAAATGGGTTTTTGCACAAAACCAAGAGAATGAGAGATGAATGTTTCAAAAATCAACCCGTGTTCATTTTCAAAAAATCCATTTTAAGAAAAAATTCTTGGAAAACTTATGGGATTTTCTTAAGAGGCAAACACGCTCACAATAGAGAGGAAAGAAAATTTCTCACACGACTACAACTTTCTCTACTTCCAGAAATGGGAGAAAGTTTGATTTTAAATGAAAATGAAATCCTTAATCCAATGGCTGAAAATTGATCTTAGAATCAGATTAGTTGGATCGATCTATCCCTGCACCTAGATCGATCCAAAAATAGGAGAATAAAAGTCTTGCACCAAAAGCTATTTCTCCCAGTTTCTTAACTCATTTAAAGATGAAAAACATGGTTGATTCACATTCAATCACCACACACTCGGCTGCATACCTTAACCTCATAGAAAATCTTAATCTTCAAAGTCAAGTAGTCCGAAGAGAGTTAAGGGACACTTAGGAATTTTATCCGGAATTGCCAACCTAGCTAAACACTCACAATCCCCCTCTTTAGCAATTCTAGGACAAAACCCTTTACAACACGAATGAGTACAAGTAAGTAAGCCCCATCCAACTCTCATACAAGGCCACTCACTCAGTCAAAACCTCACCAAAGGTACTACAATACTTGCAAATAAATCTCAAGAAAAACATTAATAGCACCTGCACATATTACCAAGATGTTTCCACAAGTTTCAAATGAATTGACACACAAATATCCACATATATCCACAAAAATTACTTGTCTAAAGATAGTCAATATGCATTCATGAGTCCAAAACCATGTCCAATATCCACAGATAAACAAAAATGTGATCATGATCAACATATCAAATATCCAAAGCAACAAAACACAAAGAAACTATCATGATCAACTACATATTGAACAAAAATGCTTCTAAGAACTTAACAATAGACAAAATTAACAAACATAGAGATTGAATAACCTTCCAAATTTATCAAATGAATAGGTAAAAAATAAATGACTATCAACACTCTAATAAGTAAGCTTAAGCTCAAAGAAGACTTACCCGTGACACCATAAAATAGTGAGAATGTTAATTTCTTTCCACTTATAAACATATATCTATCTATTAGGCAAAAATCATTTTCAAAGCACACTTCCTTCCTAAAGAAATTCAAGATAATGTTCCAAGAAGTCAATTTGCACCTCTCTTGGTCGGATTTTTGTTTAACACAACCCATTTACATCCCTTTAACAAAGTTCAATCCTCATTTGCTTTTCACATTTAGCATTGAAAGGAATACAAAGATATAGGTTTTACCCTTAAGATCAATTTTTTTGTTGACTTAAGAATCTCTAAGGATGTCTTTATAACATAACGGATGTCCCACTCTTGCAATGGAGGCTTTTTAACCCTTGAAACATTGCCAATGAGTCATAACCATTTCGGGAAACTTCATATTTTCTTTTTTATTTTCTTTTCTATTTTTTTTTTACTTAATTTCAAAGAAAGGGCAAACAATCAAGGAACGATCATCTCAACCACTCAAGGAATTTTTGGGAGACTTTACTCACTTTTTAATGCTCATTTAATAGGCATAAGTTTACATTTAGACTTTAAGGAGCATTATTCACCATTTATGCAGACACAAGGTTCAACCATGAGTTGTTACTCACTTAAAAGAAATGAAGCTAACATTTTGTGGTTTATCTAATCAAATCAAAATAGCAAGGATTCAATATCATGTTTATCAATCAAGCCATGGAGATAAAAATATTTTGAAGCTTTTAAGATCATTATGAGTCAATCTCACTTTTAAACAAAAGTATAAGCATGTCACTCTCATGAACTCAGCAATTGTTGAAAATTTATGAAAAAATTGAACCAAAAAAAAAAACATCAACTTGAGGAAGTCAACTAGCACTCAAGGATATGCAAGAGGATATCCTAGATAGGTTCTAGAGGAATTCAACTAATAGCGCATAAACCTATGGATTTTTTAAGTGATTCAAACCTAGACACATCCAAAGGTTTAGTGAGAATATCAGCAATTTGACCCTCAATTAGAACATATTCCAATGATACCACTTTGTTTTCAACTAAGTCATGAATGAAGTGATGTTTAATGTCAATGTGTTTTGTTCTAGAGTAAATAATAGGGTTCTTGGAGATGTTGATCGCACTAGTATTGTCACAAAACACTACCATGGTTCCTTGATCTATTCCATAGTTTATCAACATTTGTTTGATCCACAAAAGCTAAGAACAACAACTACCGACAGCAATATATTCCACTTCAGCTGTGGAAAGCGAAACAGAGTTTTGCTTATTACTCATCTAAGCAACCAATCAATTTCCAATATAGAAACAACCACTTGAAGTGTTTTTCCTATCATCCACATTTCCAGCCCAATCAACATCAGTGTAGTAAGCTATATTACAATGAGTGTCAAATGGATACCAAAGACCTAGCTCTAAAGTACCAGTAATGTACCTAATGATGCACTTAAGAGCTATGAGATGAGATTCCTTAGGACATGCTTGATATCTAGCACACACTCCAACACTAAAAGCTATGTCATGTCTACTAGCAATGAGGTGCAAAAGGTTACCAATCATGCTCCTATACATTGTTTCCTCTATTCTTTCTCAGATTCATCATTGCTTAGCTTTAGGTTGGTAGGCATTGGTGTCCTAAAATTTTTAGTTGACTCAAGCCCAAACTTTTTGACGAGTTCCCTTGCATACTTGGATTGGGATAGGAAAATCCCATCCTTGAGTTGTTTCACTTGGAAACCAAGAAAATAGATCAATTCCCCTACCATGCTCATCTTAAACTCACTTTTCATCTCTTTGGAAAAATATAAAGCACACTCACTGGAGATAAAGCTAAACACCATGTCAACTACATAGATTTGTGCTACCAAGAACATATCATCATTTCTTCTAATGAACAATGTTCGATCAGCTCCCCTTCTCATGAATCCTTTTTTAAAAAGATAGGATGTGAGTTTTTCATGCCAAGCTCTAGAAGCTTGCTTTAAACCATGGAGAGTTTTTCTAAGTCTATAGACATGATTAGGATACCTAGGGTCTTGAAACCATTTGGGTTGCTCCACATACACTTCTTCATTGAGGATCTCATTCAGAAAAGCACTCTTGACATCCATTTGAAACAATTTAAATTTCCATACACAAGCCACAGCTAAGAGTATTTGAATGGATTCAAGTCTTGCAATCGGAGCAAACGTTTCATCAAACCAATTCCTTCAATTTGCTTAAACTCTTGAGTAACCAACCTAGCTTTATTTCTCACAATCACACCATTATCATCCATCTTATTTTTGAAAATCCATTTTATTCCAATGACATTCACATCTTTTGGTCTAGGCACTAAGAACCAAACTTTATTTCTAGAAAATTGATTTAGCTCTTCATGAAGAGCCTCTACCTAAGCTTCATCATTCAAGGCTTCTTCAACTTTTTTTGGTTCAATTTGGAAGGTATAGCAAACATAGCTTATCTCATTTAGCTTGGATTGTCTCATTGTTACCATGTTATCCTCATAGTTCCCAATCACATTGCTCAATGGATGGTTATTAGGTAACCTTGACTTATTTTTCTTTGATGGCTCAATTATCCCATTATCTCCTTTCTTTCCTTGCTCTTCTTTCTTTTCTTCCTCTTCACTTATCTTTTCATCTTCAGATTTTTCTTTAATCACTTCAATATATTTTGACACATCAATTATATCCTCATCACATTATCTTAACCTTGATCCTAGATCATCCACAATTACATTGATTGATTCCACCATACATTTTGAACTCAAAATGTGTACTCTATATTCCCGAATTTTGGAGGAATATCCTAAGAATATCCCTTCTTCACTCTTGGATTCAAACTTTCCAAGATTTTAATGATCTTTCAAGACACAACATCTACTTTCAAACACCCTAAATTACTTCACACTAGGTTTATTACCTTTCCACAGCTCATAACAAGTCTTCCTAGTGTGAGGACGCATGTGAGTTCTATTGGAAGTATAGCAAGTGGTGTTGATGGTTTCAGCCTAAAAATGTGTAGGAAGTTCATGTTGATTTAGCATTGTTTGGGTTATTTCTTGAAGGACACGATTCTTTCTCTCAACTACCCTTTTTTTTAGGTGTTTGAAAAGCGAAAAACTCATATTTGATTCCTAGAGAATGACAAAATTCTAGAAAATCAAAATTATCAAATTCTCTCCCCCTATCACTCCTAATTCCTTCAATGGGATATTCTTTTTCATTTTGAATTTTCAAGCCAATGTCCTTAAAATTTATGAATGTCTCACTCTTATCTCTTAGGAATGCAACCCATGCATACCTAGAACAGTCATCAACCATCACCAAAATGTATTTCTTGCCATCAAAACTCTTAGTTTTCATTGGTCCCACGAGGTCCATGTGTAAGAGTTCTAAAGGTTTAGAAGTCAAAATTTCATCAACTCTCCAATGTGTACTCCTAGTTTGTTTTCCCTTTTGACAAGTACCACAAATAAGATTAGAGGGTTTTCCAAGCTTAGGAATCTCTTTGATGACTTTAGTATTAACAACCTTCATCAAGTCACGGTAGTTTAAATGACCCAACCTACAGTGCCACAAATCGATTGATTCAATTTTTGAACTACCACACACAAGGGAAGAAAAAAAAAGAGGTAGAAGAATTTTGACAAATGACATAGCAATTATCAGAAGTTCTCAAACCAATGATCACACAATTTCCATTCAAATCAAACACTTTACATAAATTTTGTGAAAATTGAACATTGAACTTCTTGTCACATATTTGACTCATGCTAATCGATTTAGCTTTCAATCCTTCCACATACAATATCTCTTCAAGGTTAGGGATCCCGGGAGCACAAATTGTGTCTTTCCCTTTCACATTAGCAACATTGCCATCACCAAAAGTCACATTTCCTCCATCAAATTCAGTGAAATTAGTGAATAATGATCTATTACTTGTCATATGACGTGAATAACCACTATCAAAGTACCATGAGTGTGAACAACAAGGCAATTAAGCTCTTTTTTTTTCCACCCATATTTGTTTTAAATTTGTGACTTTGGTCATTCCATTTGAAGTGCTTCCTTGGAAACCACTATGATGAGGGATATTTGAATCCCTCTTAAACACTCCCTTGCCTCCTTGTAACAACCTATTTCTCAAAGTGAATGATTCATTCATTAAGTTGATCAACTTTCATTGGAAACTCTCAAGCATCCTAGAAAAACATTTATCAATGATGTGTCTCATATTAGTGCAATGAGTGCAATGAAGTTTTAATTTAGGAGGAATTTTCTTAGGGACCACTCCTTTACAAGGCTTGAAAAAAATTGTTTTACCACTACTTGGAGTGGTAGTTTCATCAATAAAACCTAAGCCTCTTTTATCAAATGATTTCTTCCCTGAATTGATCAAATCACTAAGTCTTTTAGAGCTAGGATGTGACTCTTCTTTCCTAAGACTCAACTCATTCTTAAACACTTGATTTTCACTCTTCAATTCATCACATTTTCTTCATGTCAAAGTGTTCACCCTCAAAAGAGGCATTTTATCTAGCAAAGACTTCTTCTCTCCCTTTAGAATTTTAATCTCATTGATTAAACTCCTTTTAGAAGCCTGTCACTCAACTTGTTCATGTTTGAGACTTAAGCACTCTTTATACAAAGTCTCATATGCAAATTCAAAACTCATCTCATAACCATTGGAGTCACTTGACTCACAAACTCACTAAGAACCTCTTTCTTAAGTGGTTCCTCAATGACACTTGTCATAAAGGCTGTAAAATCCGTGCATTCCTCACTGGCATTAGATTCTTTTTCACTTGATTGACATGATTCTATGTCACTCCAAGTGACTTGCATTACTTTTTTTCCCTTTCTCTTTGAGGGACATTCAATGGCATAGTACCCATTTCCCCCACACTTGAAGCACTCAACCTCAAGGTCCTTTTTTACACTCTTGTCCTTCTTTTTGTCTTTTACATTTGATTTTCCCATTGAATTGTTCCATTTTTTAGCATCTTCTTTGAACTTCTTTTTATATTTCCTGAATTTCATGCATTTTTTGAATTTTCTAGCAAATTTAGAAACTTCTCCATCTAACATTTTCTCATCACCCCCACCTTCGAAACCTATGGACTCCTATTTAATGGCATTCAAGGCAATGCCCTTTGATTTCCTAGGTGATCCAAGAGTCATTTTAAAGGTTTGGAGTGAACCTACAAGTTCATCTACTTTCAAGGAATCCACGTCCTTGGACTTTTCAATGGCGGTGACTTTTGCTATAAATCTCTCCAGAAGAGATCTTAAAATTTTTCTAATCACTTTGGAATTAAGGATGGGGTCACCTAGATTAAAGCTAGAATTCACAATGTCCATTAGTTTTTCATGAAACTCTCCAAAGTTCTCATGATCTTCCATCCTAATTGTCTCAAACCTAGAGGTCAACATTTGAAGTTTGGACACTTTCACAGCATTAGTGCCTTCATGAGTCACTTGGAGGATATCCCAAGCCTCCTTGGCCGAAGTACATGTGTCTATCCTACAGAATTCATACGTGCTAATGACATTAAAGATGAAATACATGGCTCTAACATTTTTCTCACTAGCTTCATTATCACCTGTATCCCATTCCAACTTAGGTTTGCGAACATTAGTTGGTCTACCTTCTCTATCCAACACCTTAAGTGGAGACCAACCAAATTCAATGGCATTCCAAACTTTTTGACTTTGCATTTTGAGAAAATATTCCATTCTCACTTTCCAATGTGAATAATTTTCACCAGTTAAAAATAGTGGTTTCCTAATGGAAATTCCCTCTTAATGAGGCTCCATGATTGAGATTCAAGTACCAAAAATGATTTTTTTTTCTTTAAAAACTTGCTCTTATACCAATTGAAAATGTGAATCTCAATAGTGGAATACACTTAGAGGGGGGTGAATAGGTGTTTTGACCAATTAAAAAAAATTCTCAACTCAAATTAGTAAACCTTGAAACTTTTTGGATATTTTTATTCTCTTCACACATTCTCAAAAACGCAAATTATAAATCACATGCATATATGAATGCAACAACACTCCCCAACAATATTAAAATGCAATTCACATGCACATGATCCAACACTCCCAAACTTAAATCAACTTAAACTAAATTCAAATAAATACAAGACCAATATACCTTAAAATGTCAATGATCAACAATAAAAAACAACTTCAAAGATGATTCATAGCCATTTCTCTTCAAAATTCTAATAAATTGGTGAAACTGAAAAACGGATGCTAAGAAGACAAAGAAAGACAATGTGACACCACAAATTTATGTGGAAAATCTCTTAAGAGATCAAAAACTATGGGTCTACCACCGATTGAAAAACTCCACTATGAAAAATAAAAATTGAGTGCAAGGTTTTACCTAGCTCAAGCCAACTAATCTTTCCCGGACCACTTGACGAGTACCTTCACTTTCAGCTTCTCACCTTCATCTTTCGAAGCACACTTGGAGTCCACATCAAGCTCAATCTCGACCTCTTCTTGAATCATAAGAAGAAAATGGGTTTTTGCACAAAACCAAGAGAATGAGAGATGAATGTTTCAAAAATCAACCCATGTTCATTTTCAGAAAATCCATGTTAAGAAAAATTTCTTGGAAAACTTGTAGGATTTTCTTAGGAGGCAAACACACTCACAATAGAGAGGAAAGAAAAGCTCTCACATGGCTACAACTCTCTTTGCTTCCAAAAATGGAAGAAAGTTTGATTTTAAATGAGAATGAAACCTTTAATCCAAGGGTTGGAAATTGATCTTAGAATCAGATTAGTTTGATTGATCTACCCTACCTGGATCGATCTAGAAACAGGGGAATAAAAGCCTTGCACCAAAAACTATTTATTTCAGCTTTCTTAACTCATTTAAAGATGAAAAACAAGGTTGATTCACATTTAATCACCACACACTTGACTACATACCTCAGCCTCTTAGCAAAGTCTTAATCTTCAAAGTCAAGTAGTCCGAAGAGGGATTGGTAAACTAAGTTATAGGACAGTAAGGAATTTTGTTCGAAATTGCCAACCTAGCTAAACACTCATAGAAAAGACCAAAAAAAGAAAAAAAAATGTTAAGGAAAATAATTTTTTTCATATTCATTTTATCACAAAAAAATAGAAAAGAAAATTAAATATAATTAAAATTAGTTTGAAATTTATATATTTTAAAATTATTCAGGTTGTATTTTGTTCCCAAAAAGTATTAAAGAAAAAAAAATGAAAGAAAATGGTTTTCTCATATTTGGTTTTATCATTGAAAAAATATATATATAATTAAAATTTGTCAAAAATTTATATATTTTACAATATTTAATCTTTATATAACAAAGGAAAATAAGTAAAATGAGTTTAAAGAAACATATAAAAATAATTTATTGAATTTTTTTTCTTTCACTCTTTCTTGTACTTTCCTCTATATTTTCTTTCAAATTTTCCGAAAACCAAACATAGTTATAATCTTTATATAATTGAGGAAAATAAATTAAATGAGTTTGAAGAAGCATATATAAATAATTTATTAACTTTAAATCTATTTTTTTATTTTTTTCACTTTTTTTTTCCTTTCTATTTTTCTTTTTCTCTCATTTTTCCTCAAATTTTCCTGGAACAAGAATACCATATGATATGTAAAAGTGAAGCACCATAAATTGTGATATTATATCAAATGTCACATAGAGCCCCAAACTGCTTATAAAAGAAAGAGAAGAGACACTAGTCTTTTCGGTTAGCCCTTGTTACAATTTATATGTAGATTCTAAGAATCTATTTGGAAATTGTTTTTAAAATCAGTTTAATTTAAATAAATAAATAAAACTGAAAAACACATTTGAGAATTTTTTTAATAGAAAATAATTTTTTGAATTTCCATGCTCGTGAACTTGTTTTAAAAAATAATTATACAATTATGAAAAATAACATAAAAAATTATTTTAAAGAAATATTTGGAAGTACAAAAAATACATTGAGAATATTTTAGGTTCCCAAACCAACTTTTATCCAAAAACAATAGAAAATTATTTTTTAAAAATGCTCTTAAAAATTATTTTTTAAAATTGTTTTAAAAAACATTCCAAAAACTTGAACTGTTTTAAAACTATTTTAAACTAGAACCAAATATAGCATAAGGATAACATGGAATTGTGCTCGACCCACCATGAATAAATCAAAGAAAGGAAGTGTTTGTGAATGATTACTAAGATAACTTCTAGAAACAATTTTTAATCATTTGTAAAGTGTTTTCTAAACTTGTTTAAGTACATTTGAAACTAACTTGCATACCTGTGTGCACCATCCTTTGATCCTAACTTACATTTATATTTCTCAAGCCACTACTTGCAAAATAGGAGTTGTTTTCATTTGTATTCTATTTTAAAGTGAGAAAGAAGCGTTCAAAAGTAAAATATTTTTCAAAGAAAATTGTGGAAGGTCCATTAAAACCAAAATCTAGGTATCTTTAAGGTTGTGGATTGAAGCATTAGAAGTTAGTCGAACCTTCAAACTAGTTGAAACTTAAGAAAAGTAGACATAGGTTAGGATTATGTCAAACCACTATAAGTACAATGTTTCATCTCTCTTTCATCCTCTTTATTTACTTTATTTTGATTTAATTACTTATTATCATTTTTCTCCGTCATTAAACTAAAAATTTAGTAAAATTGACCATCATTCAATTCACATACCATATCCCTTTTTCGGTGAGACTTCACAAAATAGAGGTAGAAAATTTTTGAGAGTATCTTTGAATCCATCTAGCTAAACTTCACATAAAGGGTATATGATAGAGGTAGAAAATCTTCGAGTGTATCTTCTAATCTATAGATATATGGGATATTAATTTTTTATTCTTATATATATTTAGATTAAATGAACTAAATTTATTTTAATGCAATTATGAATTTGGAATATGAAATTATATATTTATTCAAATAAAAGTAAGAATAAAAACCAAAACAAAAATAATAATTAAAGATAAATAAACATAAAACAAAAACAAAAGTAGGAATAGACATAAAAGTAAAAAACAAAAGTGTTAGGATTGGGAGTGAATGGGCCTAAAATGGGCAGCACAAATAGGCCTAGATTGGGACTAAAATAGGCAGGCACAAGTGGGCCTAAATGGGCAGGCACAAATGGGCCTAGATTGGACCTAAAATGGGCAGACACAAGTGATTGTGCCTAAAATGGGCCAAGATGGAAAATGGGTGGATGGAAAAGATGACGTCTCCTTTGCAGTGGAATGGCATATGGCTTTGAGAGTGTGGCAAGAGAATGAGAATGAGAATGAGAATGAGAATAATTTATCCTTGTGTGCGAGAGAGTGACAAGAGAATGTCTATGAGAGGGTGGAAAGAGAAAGAGAACAATAATAATAACAATTGGTGAAATGGACTTTGGAGGATATTCTCCACCATTTTTCGTTTGGAGAATTTTTCATCCTTGATAACAAGCCAATGGGAATGAGAATGTGAATAGTATAAATAAAATTGATGCTTTAAGGTTTGTTTCTCCATACAATTTTAAAATATTTCTTTAATTGTAAAACTAGAAAACAAGTTTTTAAAACCTATGCTTGTGTTTGGTTATTCTTCTTTCTTCTTTTTTTTTTTTTTAGAACATTTTTTAAAAATAAAATTGAAAAAAAAATAACAACTCTAGGGGTTTTTTTTTGCTATTTTCCCATAGATCTGTGATCAATTACATCTTAATTTCAATTCAATCTTAATTTCAAATCATTATCGCCTTAAAAAATATTAGATTAATTATAAAAATGAAACACAAAACTTGATATCATTAATATTAACGATTATGGTTATAAGCTTAATTTGGATATAAAAGAATGAATTATTTAAAGTAATCTTATTTTTGTTATATGAATGTTAAAATAAAAGGTATGTTAATCTTTTCTTAGAGTCGAGTCTAAAACAACCTACAAAGCCTTCTAAAAACTTTGTAAATATAAAAAGCATAAGTAAGAGACCATAAAGTCATAATCCATTAAGAATGCATTTAATAGTATTTTTATTTGAAGTGTTTTTAGAAGAATCATTTATGAAATGTTTCTCATAAAAACAATACAAGTGAATTTTTTTTTTAACGCTATAAAAAATTTTAAAATTTTTAAAAGTGTTTCCTTAATTTTGCTAAATGTTTTTTTTTTCCAAAAACATTTTTTATGCTAAACACTTAAAAATATATTTTTTTTTAATGAAAAATACATACTATAAAAATCTAGGCTCTTTTTGGGAACATTAAAATAATTCTTTAGACTATGTTTGGTTCAAAAAATTTGAGAGAAAATGTGAGGTAAAGAAAATAGAGGAAGAATATGATAGAAAATGAAAGAAAATAAAAAATAGATTTAAAATTAATAAATTATTTTTATATTTTACTTCAAATTTATTTAACTTATTTAACTCTTCCGTATAAAGATTAAGTAATTTTAAAATATATAAGTTTTTTTTTATTTTAATTATATTTGACTTTCTTTAGGTTATGTTTGATTTTAGAAAATTTGAGGGAAATACAAAGAAAAGAAAATAAAAGGAAAACATAAAAGAAAAGAAAAAGTGAAGGAAAATATAAAATAAATTTATAATCAATAAATTATTTAAAGATTGAATAATTGAAAAATCTATAAATTTTTAATTAATTTTAATTATATTTTATTTTCTTTGTTATTTTTCAAAGTATAATCAAACATAGGAGAAAAATTTGGGGGAAAATGCAGGAAAAGTAGAATGAAAAAAAGAAAATTGAAGGAAAATAAAAAATAAATTTAAAGCCAATAATTTTTTTTTTATTTGCTACTTCAAATTCATCTTAATTAGTTAAATTCGTCACAAAGATTAAATAATTTGAAAATGGTCAAATTTCTAACTAATTTTAATTATATTGTATCATTTTTTATATTTTCTATAGGACAATCAAGTATGAAAAAAAATCATTCTTCTGGGTATTTTTTTTTCTTAGCTCGAGGACCAAACATAAAAAAATTAAATATAATTAAAATTAATTAAAAAAATTATATATTTCAAAAAATTTAGTCTTTATATAGGAGAGTTAAAATTAGTGTTAAGTGAAATGAGTTTCAAATAATATATAAAAATAATTTATTAATTTAAATTCTTTTTTTTTTTGTCTCCTTTCTATTTTTTATACCTGAAAACCACGAACATAACCTTAACCCTAGTGTTTTTCATAGTAAAATCAAATATAAAAAAATAGTTTTTTAACATTTTTTTTTCCTTAATATTTTTAATGAGTCAAATATCACCTAAAACATCTCTTAAAAACAGTTCTCAAATATTAACAATAAGATTTTATTTGAAACTCATATATAAAAAGTAATTTTTTCTTTTTATGCTCGAATCTCAATCATGTACGCAGTAGATTTTAAAATAATCCTTGTATTTTCAATTATTACTTATAACACCCTAAGAAAATAATTGAACATAAAATTTATTCTAAAAACACAACCTATTTTTAAAACAAATTCTGGAAAAAAAGTGTTTTCTTCCAAAAGTTTGCCAAATGCGTTTTAAAAATCTAAAAAAATAAAATAAAATAAAATAATAATAATTAAAAAAAAAAAAAAAAAAAAAGGAAGAAGAAGAAAATTGTTTTCCATTTGAGAGTAACCAAACAGGGCTCTATTATGAGAAAAAGAAAGTCACGACTTACGTCTTGAGTGCGTTATTTCTTCATGAGTAATGTCTTTCACAGCTGATGCTCCCCAGAGTTCGGCATATGACTTCAACCATATTCCCGAATCATTTGAACCTCTCTCTACATCGACTTCACCTATAACAGAATGTATACTCAACCCCTTAAGAATTTGAATGTGTTCATTTCCGCAACTGTCTTCACCCAAGGACTCCTCAGGACTCATCCCACCGACCTTCTTCTCTCAACTTCCACCACCGATATTCCAATACAGGTGAGAATCACAAGTCGTATGAGTTTGAATGAGTCGAAAGAAGCACTGGGTTTTTTGTTTTGTTTTTTTGTTTTTTTTTTCTTGGATGGATTGGAGAAGGCAAACGTGTTTAAACTGATATTTTTGGATGACCCAGACGGTATATTAATTGTTTGAGTGAAATATGGGTGGGTTGGATTTGTTTTGGCCAAATTTGGTTAAAGAAAATGTTTTGCAAATCCTATTTGTGGATGACCCAGATGGGATTTTTTTTCTTGAATGAAACAGAGGTTTGATCATATTTGTATTATTTGTGGATACGATAGAATTTCTAATATACACGAGTGTTATTCCTAGCTTGCATATATGCTGTTTGTATAAATGCCCAGGTTTTTTTGTGTTTGTTGTTACTAAAAAATCCTTGTTGCAAGGAATATAATGTGAAAAGTATGGAGATGGAGAAACAGAAGAAAATTATGAATGTAGAAATGATTCTACTGTTGTTTCTCTTTTGATTTTTAATTTTTTTTTTAAATAGATTTTCTTGATTTATGTCTTCATTTAACTTAATAGATTTTAAGGTTGATAGAATTTTATTGAATGTTTAGAGGTAGATAATTAACTTAGTCTAAGTTAATCTTATTCTGAGCATATAATTTGAGTTTGTAAACTTGACAAATAATGATCAACATTAATCACACACCATCTCTAATAACACAAATTCAACACATAAGTTCCAAATTACATCTCCAAGAACTAATCTATCAAACTAGGCTGCTTTGGACTTTTTAGTTCTGATTTAACATATGCATTTCCCTAACTTGAAAGGTTGAATCCTTGAATAGTAAGAAGCCTTTCTTCACAAGGTTTTCTCCTCCTTTCTCCCTCTAGCTTCTCTTTATAAGCTCCCAAGTTAAGGCTTTAGGCTTTAAGGAATTAAAAACTATAATTTTCAGTTACAGGCATACAGCTCTTACAAACCTTATTTGGTTGTGAAAATAAAAGAAGACCAGCTGAAGAAACTTTTTTATTGGCATGGAAAGGGATACTTTGTAGAATGAACTAATACGTTGTTGCAATCGTCTTGAATTTTAAAAGTTGGACTCATTATATTGTTCTTTAACTTGTCATTCATTGGGAGCAATTGGCAAGGAAATACTATGATTTGCTCATTTTATGTCATTCAAATGGTGATAAAGATTATATGATGATGCTCAAAAAGGATTTTTGTGATGCTAGCTCTACAATGGGGTTATAGAGTTTTGAAACAAGTATGTTTTGATGATTCTAAAGAAAAAAGGCGAACATTGTTTTTCATGCATCTTAAATTAAAATTTTTTTAGCTATAAAGCCCAATTCCAAGCCATTGTTTTTTTCTTTGTTGTGTTCTTTTGATAGGATTATGGATAGCGATAATGAAGAGAGGCTTCAGAGTTCAGAAGTAGAAGGTAAAAATGCTTTGAAAGGGAGGATTTGGGAAGAATCAAAGAAGACATTGAGGATTGCATTCCCAACTATGTTATTTAGGGTGGCTTCATTTGGAATGGCTGTTGTGACACAATTGTTTGTTGGTCACTTTGGTCAGATAGAACTTGCTGCATATGCACTTATTCAAACCATCCTTGTACTTTTTGTAAGCGGGGTCTTGGTAAGCTCTTCTTTTGTACTTATTCCTTTTACTTATACCATTATCTGCAAGTTGGTAGTTCATTCTTCCAAGTTCATTTTGAGTCATGCTATTCAAACTATCACCTTAAAGCTTGAATCCTGTTGGATACGATCTCTTATGTTACAGCTGAAAATAAGCACTTTTTTAGAGTTTGTTTATCATTATATTCTCAATTTGATTGTAAATTGAATTAGGTTCCAAGTTGATATTTTTAAGGTTTAAGAATTGAATAAATTTGACAAGATGAATAAGAAATAAGGGATGCATTCATCTCACAATAACCAATGTTGGAGATATGGGGCCACAATAGGAGGCAATCACCAAGTTTCTCCATAATCACAGTAGCAAATCTTCCATAATAGGTCCTTAGAGAAGTGGGGCTCTTTGTTCAATGGTTTGAGCTCATGGAATGGAAAACCTCCAGTGATCAGAGCTAAGGGCAGAAAATCTCAAATATAGCTGCTGATAACGGGCTATGTCTGAGTCTCCTTGTAAGTACCAATACTCAGATTTTGTTTCACTAGAAGGGTAGGCTTTTGTAGGTTAATGGGGTTGGGGTTACGAGGTCTTGCAATGTTGCCGAGCCTCTCTCAACAAGACTGTTCGTGGTGATGGAGAGTGAGCCATTGTTCCAAGCTCATTAAGGGATTAGGTCTCTATGGAGGTAAATCTCTGTGTGAGTGGCATGAGGATTAAGAACTCTCTAAGACTGTCTGTCTCTCCGTCTCTGGCAGCCTAACTATTTCTTTCATATTCCAGTTCCTTGTGTGGTTGTTCTTATAGTATCTTTTCAATCCTTTTTGAACCTTCATTAGGGAGTTTCTTCAGGCCAAAACCCTTAGCAATCAAAAAATAAGTTGATTGTTTAATCTAGGAGAAGATGTAGGTACCACAAGCCCCCCAGAATGGTGATGAATGGGATCTGTTGATAGGAGTGCTGGTTCTAGGTTCTTTTGTTGCTTATGAAGATTATTAGTTGGAATATTTTTCAGATTGTGTTATTTTACTGATTTGAGAAGGAAAAGGAAGAGAGAGTGAGAACAGAATGAAAAAAAAGGGGTGAACATCCAGAAATTTAAGGCTGATAGTTAGAGCAATTAGCTTAAGCCCAATACTTTATAACAACTTCCCATCAAGGTGAAGCATAAATATTCATCATGCTTACTTTGTTACAAATGTTAGATGACAATCCTCTACCTCATTCTCCATTTGGATCAGGGAAGTATTAGGTAAAAGAAAAAGCGTAGGAAAGAATCTTAAATTTATCATTAAAAATATGAAGGAAAAATTAATTTTCCAACAATTCTTATATGCTATCCTGGATCGCTCAAGGATTCATCATCATCTCTGCTAAATTTGACATTAGGACTCACCAGAGTATAAACTGCTTTGGCTGCTAACCTTCCTGCCTTCATCTACTGCATAGGTATATATATACATATACACATGCATAGAATGAATACATTGTCCAAGATGGTTTTATTTATTTATTTATTTATTTGTTCTGGGTGGACAGGGAAGGGGAGTGTGCATGTATAGAAAATGTGCATATTGATATATTGAAATGTCTATATTTCCTATAAGATACTAAGATTACCAAACCAAGAAATGTATTATGATGATAGTCTATCTTCTGAAATATCACAGTGTCATATATAAACAATTAGCTCATGGATAAACACCTTTCACAACTCCCCAATTTCCTTATATTGCAGCAGGGGATGTCAAGTGCAACCGAAACTCTTTGTGGGCAAGCATTTGGAGCAAAACAATACCACACGATGGGTATCTACTTGCAACGGACATGGATTGTTAATCTTATTGCTGCCAAAATTATGTTACCTCTATTCATCTTTGCAACACCCATATTCAGATTACTTGGCCAAGCAGAGGAGATATCAACAGTAGCTGGAAAAATCTCTGTGTGGTTCATTCCCTATGTCTACTATCTTCTTTTCAGCAGGACCATCCAAAGGTATTTACAAGCTCAGCTCAAGAACATGGTTATTGGATGGCTTTCTGCTTTCTCATTTGTGTTTCATGTGCTCTTGTCCTGGATCTTTGTGAGTAAACTGAAGTTAGGAATTCCTGGAGCAATGAGTGCATTGAACATATCTAGTTGGTTAGTGGTCATCTCTCAGTTTGTCTATGTGCTTGGAGGTTGGTGTCCAGAAACATGGAAAGGATTCACCACTGCTGCCTTTGCTAACCTACTGCCTGTTATAAAGCTCTCAATATCCTCTGGTGTGATGCTTTGGTAACTTTTGTCTCACAAATTTTTAGTTTGCCTTCTAAGTGCTTTTCATTTTGTTTTATTTTGTTTAACTTTTAATTTTTTGATTTTTTTCTTCCTGGTATACATATACATTTTTCTCTTGGGCAAAAGATCATTTTTGAGGACATATATTCCCTTCATAATGATTCCAAGTAAATTCTATTAACATTTTTTTTTAATATGTATATAAGGAAAAAAAAGAAGAGGTAACTGTTTTGATAGAACAAATCAAACACATGCCCTAAGAGACCAACTACACACTGATCAAATATGGAAATGCAAATTTTGGCTATCAACCTATGCTAAAAAAGATGTACCTTGGTTAGAATTTGCAGCTGTGAGATTCAAAAGAATCATAGAGAAATGGAGAAAAGAAAGTCTAGGGTTTCTTATTATGATTACTTGAAAAATACAAATAGAGTTTAAATAGGTTTACAATCAAAGGAAATAAAAGGAAAAACACTAATTTATCCTTACTCCTAAAAAGAAAGACAATAATTCTAATATAGAAAATAAATAACTCGAACATAACAAATAACTCTAACAACTTCAACAAGTTCATTCATGAGCATAACGTCTCTATCGTCCAAAAGTGAGAAGAACCTATAACATTAACTTGTTGAAAATTTTTGAAATATCAATGAAATCTTTCAATTTCTTATTTCACTATTTTTTTTTACCATTTCTAGTCCTTCTGTAGAATACATTGAATATATAGAAATGGCTAAAACAAAAATTTCTCTTTCATGTTGTGATTCCTATAACCTAGATCCAGAAAAGGATTCTAAGCAAGATATGATAGGCCCTGAAGTTGTTACAGAACATGCCTGCTCAGAATATATGCTCATGGTGCCCAGCTGGATTTTTCTTCACCTAGGGCGCTAGCCTAGATGTTCACTTAGCCAAGAACCAATTACAGAGATCCCATTTCCAGAAGCAGATAATGTAGTTAACCCTTCATCTAATGATAGGGGTAAGGAACCATATGATGAATTGAATACTAAGGATCCTCGTTCACAATGTATATGGAGGAAACTTGGATCCAGGGGAGAAACTAGTTCTTTTACTTCCTCATGTGCTAGCTTCAGTTTTGAACTAGAACAGTCAGTATCAGTTGGGCAGATTGTCACTATATCATTCTATTTTAGACAAGTTTTTTTAGGAGCAGGAGAGCTGAGACACAACATCCTTTGGAGGAGGAAGTCCCATGTACAACTTATTATGTCTTTAACTGATATTGCTACTGTTGTGATTGAAGAGTTTATTGTGGCCTCCAGTCTATATTAATAATCATTCTATTTCTGATGTCCTGGAGAAAGTGATGAATAGTTGAACTGCTCATACAGAATGAAACCTAGTATATCAGATCGATTCGTGATGAGTATACCAATCAGGGAGATGTATCATCTGAGAGTTCTGCTACTGCTCTAGCCTTATTCTGAAGTCATGAATTGGTAGTTTTGATGGGTTGGGCTGGTTCCTTTATCCATTAGAGTTAAACATGTCAAAACTAGATGTCTAAGGCATCAAAGGACAAAGGACTGGAGTATGTAGATCTATAGTTTAGATTGGATGCTCTTCTGGGTTTTATTTTCTCAATGAAACTTTTGAGCCATTTGGGGTCCTTGGGAAATTGGACCCAGATTTGGTCAATCTAAGAACCCAACTATGAAGTGTTCGATGGAAGAATGATTAAAAGTATTTAAGAAGTTAGTGAAGAATCTGAAGAATCTTAGAAGGAATAAAGACAATGAATTTTTCCTTGATTTCAATTTGTGCATAACCACATATACAATTATTCCTACCACCAAAAATAGGAACCTGTCTAACCTAATTACATCAAATCCCCTTGATTATGGAATTATCCAATTCTCTCCTTAATTATAGAATTATGCAATTATAACCTCCCTAATTTAGACAATTTGCCAACCTACGTATAAATTTCATTGTTCCACACTCCTCCTCAAGCTAGTGAATAGATATTTTCTATTCCTAACTTGGATGCACTTTCTTGAAACATTGTACTGCTTAAACCTTTGGTGAGTATATTTGCAAGTTGATGATCAGTAGATATATAAGGAGTATAGATCAATCCATCATCTAGTTTCTCCTTAATAAAATATTTGTCTATTACTATGTGCTTCGTTCGATCATATTGCACTGGATTATGTGCAATATTGATTGCAAATTTATTTTTCCAGTAAAGTCTCATTGGTCTATCCCGTTTAATCTTTAAATCTTCCAAAATGATCTTCAACCATAGTAGCTCACAAACTCCTTGAGTCATTACGTGAAATTCCACTTCTGCACTGAATCTAGCCACCAAACTTTGTTTTCTACTTCTCCAAATCTCTAAATTCCCATCAAGAAAGGTGTAATACCTGGTGGTTGATCTTTTTTCAACCACAGATCCAGCATAATCTAAATCTATGTATGCTTCAAGCACTAGCCTCGAACTTCATTTAAAGTGGATGTCCTTTGTTGGAGACCCTTCAAGATACTGTAATGCTCAGTTAGTAGCTTGCAGATGAACCTCTTTTGGATTATGCATGAACTAGCTAATCACACTCACAACATACGCTATATTTGGTCATGTGTGAGAGATATAAATGAGTCTCCCTACTAGATGTTGATACATCTCTCTGTCTACGACAACATCTTTCTTAGCCTCTCAAAGCTTATGATTAGGATCTATTGGTGTGTTTGTTGACCTACACACCAACTTCCATGTTTCTTTGAGAAGGTTCATTATGTATTTCTACTGAGAAATAAAAATTTCTTACTTAGAATGTGCAACCTTAATTCCTAGGAAGTACTTCAACCTTTCTAACTCTTTAATCTCAAATTCCTTAGTCAAACATTGCCTTAAAGTGTACTCCTTTTTATCATTCCCTGTCATGATAATATTGTCTACATACACCAAAAGAGCTATAACTCCCTTTGTTTATATATCATATTTTTCATTACTTTGGTAGACATTCCAAACCATGCCTTTAGAGACTGTTTCAGTCTATATAGAGCTTTTTCCAATTTACACACCTTCTAAGCGGCTAGGTTACTTCCAAATCCTAGAGGGACCTCCACATAATTTCTTTTTTTAGATCTTCATGCAAAAATGCATTTTTTAAGTCGAACTATTGTAGATCCTAGTTATAATTAGTTGTCAATGATAATAGAATTCTGATCACTTTCATTTTAGCAACAGAGGCAAATGTTTCTAGATAATCTACATCATATGTTTGAGTATATCCTTTAGCCATCAATTTTTCCATGTACCTCTCTAATGACCCATTTGCTCTATACTTAACCATACCCATGTACGTCACACTAGTTTTTTTCTTGTAGGCAAATCCACCAACTCCCAAGTTTTATTCTTCTCCAAGGCCTCCATTTTCTACATCCATGGCTTGTTTCCAATTTTCATTAGATAAAGCATCAAATAGAGTAGTAGGAATGTGAATCTTATTCAAACTCATAAGAAAACTCTTATGGGATGGTAAAAACTTTTCAAGTGATACAACATAAGAAAGTGGATACAAAAGGATGTTTCATGCATTCTTTAGTTCCCTTCTTAATGGCAATAAGGAGGTTCTGATCTATGGTTTTTTCAAAATGAAGTTTTGACTCAGTTTGTAAGGGAGGATAAGAAACTGTTCCCTCATTTCCAGGAGTCAGTTTAGATTCTTGGACTTGCATAAGTCTAAAGACTATTGCTTTCTTCCTTAAGAACATTTTGCCTGTCATTCGATCCTTAGGGGCAACCATGGGCTCACTAGTTTGTTCAATGGTGGGTTTAAAGGATAGTACAGATGACTCGGGTTCAAAGAAAGAGGGTAAGGATATTGACTTGGACACTATTGGGGGGGGGGGGGGGGGGGGGGAGGGGGTGAGGGGAGGTGTCAATGAGAAAGGGATCAATGAGAAAGGACTCCTAATTCTTATCTTCTTTGATGGAATTCTCCCCTTGAAAATAAGAAGCGGTAAAATAAGGCTCACTTTTGTTGAAAGTAACATTGATCGAGAAAATAAGTTTTGGATGGTGGATGGTAGCACTTATATCCCTTTAGAGTTGAGGAATATCCCACAAAAATACATTTAATTACTCTTGGATCCAATTTTTCCCTGTTTTGTGAACATGAACAAAGGACACACACCCAAATATCTTAGGATAAAACGTTGAGAGCATTTCTATGAGACTTTTGAAACCTAAGATTCTAAAAGGTAATCGGTTTATGAGATGTATGATAATTAGGACGACTTCCCCCCAATAAGATTTAGGCACATTGTTTTGGAACAAAAAGGCTTGTGTTGTATCAAGTAGGTGACCATTTTTCCTCTCAGCAATTCTATTTTGTTGTGGGGTGTTTACACATAATGACTCATGAATTATTCCTTCTTGTTGAAAGTAAGGAGTTAGGACTTGGTTGAAATAATCTCTAGCATTGTTAGATCAAAACCTTTTGATTTTGACACCAAACTAGTTTTTATCATGTTATAGAAATTTTGGAGAATAAATGAAAGGAAAAACCCGGATATCTCTGTTTCCCAAGTCCAAATCATGTTAGGAACATGCATAACTATCCTAGGGTTTTTCTAAATCCTATGCACAACAAAAAAATAGCATTTTTATACTTTAAAAGGATTCAGAAAGTGCTAACGAAAACCATACCTTAGATTTGGATGTTCCCAAATCAAATCCACATGGTGAAGATGAAGATCAAAATCGTAAAAGTCTCGTAAACCCGAAGTCTTCTACCCAATGACTCGAACCTTGATCTTGGCACACTTTCGGTGGGAAAGAAAAAATGGTGGAGGCTATGACTCTCAATCTCTCTGGATGGTGAAAGACAAGCAATGGAAACCCTAACCCTTAGGGGGTATTTATAGGATTTTTAAGTGGGCTTAAGTGACTTGAACCCACATGGGTTTGGGTAACTTAATCTAACCCAAAATGGGTCCTAATTGATTAATTAACCCAACAGGGCCTACTAATTAATCAATTAGCCCAATTTAGAGACTTTGTTCACTTACCCCTGTGCAACCTTACATAATTACCAAAATGCCCTTATGCACAAAAGTGAACCTAGAGCCAATCTGACCCTCATAACTCATGCCAACAAGGTATGAGCTTAGAGCGAGGACCATTGGGACCCATAGGAATACTGGCTCCTTCATAATCCAATTCTAAAGTTGATTCAATATCCCACTACAGAGAATCAACTGAATTCCAGTATCCTATATAAATAACAACGAGACACCAAGTGCTCGGGTCGATGACCTGTTATCCATTGTGTCTAGTCTCCCCATGAACTGGTATCCGTAGTCTAACTAGGTGAAAGTTATTAGCCTTTCAAGATTACCTCTACCATCCTTGAATTACAGATCCTCCTATTGTGTGTTCAATTGACATATCTTATCTCTCAAACCTATGTCAAGTTCCACTTAAGGAACTACTATGACCATAGTTTCCATGAACACACCTCTTTAAGATCACCCAAAGGGACACACTGTCTCAATCCCAAGAGATTTCATGGTGCCTCTATTGAGAATAACTATTGCTACCGGCTTCCATCAACAATGACCCAATCCATAGGGAATATATGGTCAGCTTACGATCTCACCCGTAGGTCAAAGTCATTGCTAACTTTAGCACAAACTCATTATTCTCTCAAAGTTAAAAGACAACACAATGAAATAGCTTGGTGAGGTTATGACTACTTGATAGCCTTAAGTCGTGACTCACCGTAGGTCCTGTCCAATGTGTAACCATGCACACACTAGTGCACTCACTATGGAAAACTCATCACGATAGCCAAGACCAACCATCCCTCTAATTAGGAGGTAGTGCACTACAATCTCTAATGGGTCGCCTAAACCCATGAACCGGTTGTGAACAAGTTATCTATTTGGAAGAAACTCGTAACTTAGATCTTCTGTGCAACTCCTAATGCACCTAAGTCATGTACAATGCAAAAGATGCAGGCAAGAATGCTCATAAAGTATAATACATGGAATAAGGATATGATAAAAGTGAAACTGGAACATTATTAAATAAATAATGAATTCCAAATTTATTACATCTCATGCTTTTAAGGGCTCTATCCTAACACTAAACTCACATCAGATTTGTGGGTAAGTAAGAAAATTCAAGAGATGCTAGTACAATTATCAATGAAAGATAAAAACCAACGTGCTTCAGATATATTAGGGAAATGACCCTAAATATCACTATGAATTAGATGAAAAAGATCTAAACTTTTCTTATTTCTAGTTGGAAAGGTTGTATGCTTGTGTTTGTCCAGTTCACATACATCACAATGAAAGTTCTCAATGTTCAATCTCCTAAATAGAGAAGGAAAAAGATCTTAAGAGTTCTAAGCGACAGATGTCCAATACTATGATATTAACGCCAATTTTTTTCTTTATTGAAAAGATGGTGCCCAGAAAGAAATGATAAAGATGATTTGTTTAGTGTTTCAAGGTAGTATAGCCCATTCTATTCCTTAACAAGTCCAATTGTCTTCGCCAAATCTTGGTCCTAAAATACACAATGAGTAGGGTAAAAAATCACATTGCAACACAAATCTTGTGTAAGATTTTGTATAGAGAAAAGATTAGTGGACAACTTTGGAACATGAAGCACATTTCTAAGTGTGAGTGTAGGACTAATTTAGACATCTCATAGACCTGCAATGGTAGTTAATGAACCATCACTTATGACTATTTTTCTACTACTTAGACAAGGGTTATAGTTGTTAAATTTATGTAATGATTGAGTCATGTGATCTGTGGCACCTGAATCTATAACCTATAAATTGACAAAGATTTCACTCAAGACTTTTTATCTAATGGAAATAGGAACTTACTTGAAAGTGTCAGTGAGCAGACATTTAAAGGTTTCTCGAGAGTTCCCAACAAGATTGTATCAGCAAGTGGGGAAAATGGGGGAAATTGGAGCCCTTGCTTCTTTAGAACTTTTAATGATTGGGAGTTGGATGAGGTGGAAAGGTTGTTATGTTGTTTGGGTGGAAAGAAGGTGAATGTGGATGAAGAGGATAGGATGAGGTGGATGGATTCGAAGGATGACAATTTCTCAATAAAGTCTCTTTATAGAGCCTTTGAGTTGGACTTTCCAGTTTCTTTCCCTTGAAATATTATATGGAATTCTTTTGTACAACCTAAAATAAGATTATTTGCTTGGGAAGCTTTGTGAGGAAAAGTTCTAACCTTGGACTGAATTCAAAAGAGGGGTTGGGCTTTAGCTAATAGATATTTTTTTGTCAAACATATGAGAAGTCTATCGATTACCTCTTTCTCCATTGAGAAAAAATAAGAGAAGTGTGGATGTTGCTCTTTTCATTATTTGGAGTATCTTAAGTGTTTCCCTCTTCAGTAAAGGAAACCCTCTGTGAAGAAAGAGAGAAAAGGGAGAATCCCTAATTATTGTTATTGAAAAACTGTAAAGAATACACATTGGACTTGGGTATATATATACATGCTAGTGGGACCCACAATACAGTAAGGAAAGAAAAGGAAAAGGAAAAGTAAATAACCTAAATAACTATACATTATCTAACACTCCCCCTCAAGCTGGATCATATATGTTATATGCACCAAGCTTGTTACAAATGTATTTAATTCTAGGACCTCTGAGAGATTTAGTAAAAATATCTGCTAGTTGATCATTTGAATTGACAAAACTAGTCGCCACACATCCTGATGCGATCTTCTCTCTAATGAAGTGACAATCAACTTCAATGTGTTTGGTCCTTTCATGGAAGACTGGATTGGATGCAATATGCAAAGCGGCTTAGTTGTCACAAATGAGCTTCATCTGTTCATCCTTTACAAATCTCAACTCCCGAAGAAGATGTTTCAGCCATATGAGTTCACATGTTGCCAGAGCCATAGCTCGATACTCGGCTTCAGCACTAGATCTGGCCACTACATCTTGTTTCTTACTCTTCCAAGATATTAGGTTACCTCCAATAAAAACACAATACCCGGAAGTGGAACGTCTATCTGTGGGTGAGCCAGCCCAATTTGCATCTGTGTAACCAACAACTTGGGTATGACCTCTGTTCTCGTATAACACACCTTGGCCTGGTGTGCTTTTGATATATCGAAGAATGCGGATTACAGCATCCCAATGGCTATCACATGGTGACTGTAGGAATTGACTAACAACACTTACAGGAAAAGAAATGTCTGGACGAGTAATGGTGAGGTAGTTCAGTTTACCTACAAGTCGCCGATATCTCCCAGGATCTCCTAAAGGCTCCCCTTGTCTTGGTATAAGTTTGACATTTGGATCCATAGGAGTGTCTACCAGTTTACAGTCTAACATACCGGTTTCTTCCAAGATGTCTAAAGCATACTTCCTTTGGGAAAGAACCACACCGGAACTGGATTGAGCTATCTCAATCCCTAAGAAATACTTGAGTTTCCCCAAGTCTTTAGTCTGAAAGTGGGTGAAAAGGTGTTGCTTTAGGTTTTGAATACCATTTTGATCACTGCCTGTAATGACGATGTCGTCCACATAAACTACCAGATAAATACACTGCCCCGAAGAGTTATGATGATAGAAAACGGAATGGTCTGTTGTACTGCGGAACATGCCAAACTCCTGAACAACAGAACTAAAACAGCTAAACCATGCTCAAGAAGATTGTTTCAAGCCATATAGAGAATGGTGTAACCTGCACACTAAACCAGACTCCCCCTGAGCAACAAAACCAGGTGGTTGCTCCATATAAACTTCCTCAGCAAGATCCCCATGAAGGAAAGCATTTTTAATATCTAACTGATAAAGAGGCCAAGAACGCATAGCAGCCATGGAGAGCAAGAGACAAACAGAAGCTATCTTGGCAACAGGAGAGAAAGTGTCACCATAATCAGAACCATAAACCTGAGTATAACCTTTAGCAACTAAGCGGGCCTTAAGGCGATCAACCTGACCATCATGGCCAACCTTAACTGTGTAGACCCAACGACAACCAACTGTAGATTTACCAGAGGGTAAAACAACAAGATCCCAAGTGTCATTGGAGTGTAAAGCAGCCATTTCATCTACCATTGTCTGTCGCCAGCCTGGATGGGAAAGAGCCTCAGGGATGCTCTTGGGAAGAGAAACAGAAGATATAGCAGAAACAAATGCAGAATAGGGTGAAGATAATCGATGGTAACTCAAAAAATTGTAAATGGGATGAGGATTACGAGTAGATCAATTACCTTTCCGAAGAGCAATGGGTAAGTCAGCAGAAAGAGGCAGAGCCAGAGCAGGAGAAGCCGAAGGGATAGGAGGTGAGTCAGCAGGTACTGCGGCCAAAGAAGGAGGAACAGCAACGCAATGACGGCGATGATAAACCTGAAGTGGGCGAGAAGGCACTGCATCAGGTGGGGAGATAATGGGAAGGGGTAAGACTTCAGAAACAGGAAGAGACTCAAAGGTGGAGAAAAACGGTAAGTCCTCAAAGAAAGTGACATCAGCGGAGAGAAAGTAGCGATGAGTCTCAAAGGAATAACAACGATAACCCTTTTGAAGTCTGGAATATCCCAAGAAAATGCATTTTGTGG
Organism: Vitis riparia; assembly: GCF_004353265.1. Taxonomy (NCBI): domain Eukaryota; kingdom Viridiplantae; phylum Streptophyta; class Magnoliopsida; order Vitales; family Vitaceae; genus Vitis; species Vitis riparia. The sequence continues at coordinate 1,562,249 of NC_048438.1, read as the reverse complement.
CTCTGGCAGAAAGTTTGTCCTGTCCAGGAGTGAGAATATGAACAAAGCAAGTACAACCAAAAACACGAGGAGGAAGGAAATAAAGTGGTTGGTCAGGGAAAAGAAGGGAATGAGGAATCTGATCGTGTAATACAGATGAGGGCATACGATTAATCAAATAACATACTGTAAGAACAACGTCCCCCCAAAAACGAAAAGGAACATGACTATGTAGAAGGAGAGTACGAGCTGTCTCAACAAGATGTCGATTCTTACGTTCAGCTACCCCATTTTGTTGAGGAGTATGAGCACAAGAAGACTGATAAATGATCCCATGTTGGGACATAAATGAAGTAAATGGTGCAGAAAAATATTCTCTGGCATTATCACTGCGCAACACACGAATAGAAATATTGAACTGGGTTTGGATTTCAGCATAAAATTTCTGAAAAATAGAGAATAACTCAGCTCGATTTTTCATTAAAAATAACCAAGTACATCGAGAATAGTCATCAATGAAAGTAACAAAATACTGAAATCCTAAAGTAGATGTGGTCCGACAAGGACCCCAAACATCAGTGTGGACAAGTTCAAAAGGAGACTTTGCCCAATTATTCAAACGCTTTGGGAACGAGACACGAGTATGTTTCTCAAGCTGATAGGATTCACACGCAAGTGACGACAAAGATGAAAAACTAGGGACCATTTTCTGGAACTTAGATAGACTAGGATGGCCCAGGCGACTGTGGATGAGGAAGGGAGCATCAGTGGAAATGCAAACTACAGGTGAAGGCGAGGTGAGGTGATAGAGGTCTTAAGACTCACGTTCTATGCCAATCGTCTTCCCCGTACTCCGGTCCTGCAAGGTCACAAATTTATCAGTGATAGAACAGTTAAGAGTGCGAGTTATTTTGCTGATGGAAATAAGATTGAAAGGACACTCAAGGGCATAAAGGACAAAATGGAGAGGTAGGGAAAGGAGAGGATGAGCGAAACCAAAACCTTTAGTCATAGTTTGGGAACCATTAGCTAAAGTAACAGTAGGTAAGGCAGAGGTAGTAGTAATAAAAGAGAAAAGATCCTTATTACCAGATATGTGATCAGAAGCGCCAGAATCTAGAATCCAAGGTCCAAGAGAAGATGTGTGGGTAAGACAAGCAGAAGCATTACCAGTCTGGGCAACAGAAGCAACAGAAGCTGACTTGGTGGCCTAATAGCGGAGATAGTCGTCATACTCACTATCAGTGAGGAAAATACCCTGAGATGTGGAGGAACTGGGAGGTTGAGGCGACTGAGGATCAGATGACTGGACCACGTGGGCAGTGCGGGAAGGCCGCCCTTGTAACTGATAACACCGATCACGAGTGTGGCCAAGCTTATTGCAATAGGTGCAATGAGGACGTTGGCCTCTACCTCGGTTACCACTGCGTCCTCCTCGAGAGTTAGTTTGAGAGACTAACACAGAAGAATCTGAAGTGTTATCAGATGGCAAAGTCTGAGTGGAGGAGATACGGAGGAGGCGAGCAAACACATCATCCAAGGATGGAACGGAGGAACTGCCAAAAATCTGATCGCGGACGGTCTCGAGATCTGGACAGAGGCCAATATGCGTAAGAACCATGAAGAACTTGTCAATCTGTATGCGTCGATCCCCAACATCAGTAGTAAGAGGCATCACGGTCAAGAATTCCTCCTTAAGAGAGGCAATCTGACCAATATAAGTAGATAAATCCATGTCTTGTTGTCTGACATTGACAATAGAAGAAGCCACCTTATAAAGACGTTGGATATCATTCGTGTATAGCCCTTTCGCCCGATTCCAAAATTTAAAGCATGTTTTGTAGGCCCGAAGATGATGCAGAATCTTAGGATCAACTGATTGCCATAACACACTACATAACTGTGCATCTATCTTCCTCCATTGTACTTTGTCAACCTCAGGGATATCCGCCTCCTGCGTAACAAGGTGATCCTCATGACCTTGACCCATAAACCAAAGCTCCACAGAGGCAGACCAGGACAAATAATTTTCACTGCCAACCAATTTCTCCGAAGTAATCATAGGAGATCCAGATATGACAGAGGAAAAAACGGAACTTTTAGTAGTCATATATACTTATCTGGTGAATGAAATACGTTTGGATCGAAGAGAGCCCTAATACGACTTATCGCGGACTTCCTAAGACATGTGCAGGGCTCGGGGTGGAGAGGAAGTCACCGGAGGTCGCCGGAAAGGCGGTTTAAAGGGCCGGCGGAGACAAAAAAACCCCAAAAAATGCACTTTAAGGGCTCAGATGACACAAGTGCAGATGGAGGGTGGCTAGACAGCGTCAGGCGAGACTGGAGGTGGAAGCGCGTGGCCGGAAAGTTCCCCACGCGCCCTCACGTGCCGGCGCGTGAGATTCAGGCCGCCGGAGAAGAGACGCATGTGGCCGGCGCGTGGCTGGGACTCTTCCTCCGGTGCTTTGAGAAAAGTTGAAGATCTCCTCCTTGTGCACCTGATGGTATGGTCGGTGTCGGAAAAGGACTTTGCCGGAAAAGTCACCGGCGGTGAGGGTTTTCCGACGGCGGTGAGGGTTGATCGGAAGCTTTAGGAGATGGGAAGGATGACCGGAATGAAACATGATCACTGAAAGATTTCCCAGAATGGATTCACAGATAAACCGGAAATAATTAAGGTTTTTTTCTCCCTAGGCTTTGATACCATGTGAAGAGAGAGAGAAAAGGGAGAATCCCTAATTATTGTTATTGAAAAACTGTAAAGAATACACATTGGACTTGGGTATATATATACATGTTAGTGAGACCCACAATACAGTAAGGAAAGAAAAGGAAAAGGAAAAGTAAATAACCTAAATAACTATACATTATCTAACCCCTCTTAGGGTGGAGAGGGTCTTTTATGGGTAAAAATCGTAAGGTTGTTTGGCAAGCGAGTCCATTATGTTTGTTTTGGTCCATTTGGAAGGTAAGGAATAGAATTGCCTTTGAAGATAGTGCGTTGTCCATCCAAAGGCTGAAAGCTTCTTTTGTGTATTTACTTTGAGACCAAATTAAAATATGGTCCTTTGACCTTAATAGATTTTATTGATTGGGTGGGTTCTCAATGAAAGTGAAGGTTTTTTTTTGTATTTCTTATTGTTTTGGTTCAGCTGTAAGGGGGTGAGTGTCTCTATATTGTGCATCTTTGGGTCGCTATTTTAACGTCTCTTCGTAATACAATAATTTTGCTTATTTATATATATAAAAGTTCCCAACAAAGTTTTCAATTTATCAATCTCATCCTGGTTAAATCCGCCTTGTTTTAGAGATCTCTCTTCAACTGGTTATATAGAAGAAAAGTGTGCTTGCCCATTATCCCTTTACTACCCTCCATTGTAATCCCACTCTTTACTAGATGTTGATGGCTTGCAATAGAGTTTCCAACATCACTCCCATGTATGTCTTGCATTTCTGTAGTAAGTGCACCATAAGCTATGCTTGTTATCACAATTTGGAGTTCCTAACCAATCAACCCTATTGTGATCAGCAGTACTTGCCTTCTAATCATTTCCCTTGTTAGCAACCATAGCCAAGCCTTCCAAATTCTAAGGTTTGAGCATGACACTTCTCCTGTTTTCTTCCACTCAGATGATAGATATAGTCTCATTCAAAGTCGGGAACTCTTTGCTAAGTATTTGAACTCTAACTCGGTCAAACTCAGCACTAAGACCAACTGAAAAAAATAGTAAACTCAATCCTTATCGATATAATTCTTCAAGATTACTGCATCCTTAGGACATTTTGTCTCAATGTATCAATAGTGACCAAGTTCTTGTGATAGATTTTTCAACATATTGGCATACTTTGTGACGGGCTTGTTTTCTTATTTTGTTGCTTTGGTCTTGACTTTTGTTTTGTATACTTGGGCTACATCTAGTGCCTTTAAGTATGTTTGGTGAATAACACCTCATATGCCTTTAGCGGTGGTTAGGAACATACACGTGTCATCAATTTCAGGGGTCATTGAGTTCCACAATCTGTCATGATCATTGAGTCTTGCTCGTCTTAGGCATCAAATCAAGAGTCTTCTCTCTTTGGTTTGGTTCCGAGGAGATGACTTAATTTCCCTTTTCCCTTTAGAAAGGTATGAACAAGTTGTGATCATTTTAAATAATTATTCCCATTAAGTCTGTATGTTGCTTGAATATTCTGGAATTCTCTCATAATGTGATTGGTTATCACTTCCTTAGACTAAGCGGTGATAGCGGGATTTGATACTTCTAACATTTCTTTTTTACAAATATAAAATTTTTTGAAGGTTTCTAAAGGTTCAAATAACACGTTGAAGACAACACACAAAGCTCAGAGTTGTGTTAGAATCCTAGTTGGTGGCAATCTAAGATAGCAGTGGTCTACGGTAGTTGCATCGGAGGTCTTGTGCTCTTGATCTCCTTTTGTATCCACAACACAAGGACGAAGGTGGTTGTTGGGTTCTCCTATTTCTTTCCCAATGAATCCAAGATCTATGTTTGCAACGGCGACGTGAGGATGGTAGTGCGAGGCAGAGACGAAGGTGGCGGTGCAATCTCTGTTTGCAGCAACAATGAGGTTTAGACGAGAAGGAAACCCTTAAAGGTTGACAATGAACTTCGAACTCGACGCTGAAGCCAAAACACTTCTCTTCTTGATTCCTAGATTTACAAGCCTAAAGCTTTGATACCATGAAGAATCTAAAGAATCTTGGAAGGAATAAAAAGAATAGATTTTTCCTTGATTTCAATGTGTACAAAACCACATATTTATACAATTATTCCTAGCACCAAAAATAGGAACCTTTCTAACCTAATTACATCATATTCCCTTGATTATGGGATTGTCCAATTCTCTCCTTAATAATAGAATTATACAGCTATAACCTCCCAAATTTAGACAATTTGCCAACCTACATACAAATTATATTCTTCCACAATTAGGCATAAGGAATAGGTTGGTTGTTTTACCTTGCAGTGGACCTTCTCAAGGAGTGGTTATGCTTTTGGATACTAGAGTAGTGGGGGATGATGAGATTTTGGGAGGCTCTTATTCCTTTTCAGTTAGATTCAAAATAGATGATTTGATTTGAGGTTTCATGTTTGTTCATGGTCCCAATGGGCCTCATGTTATGTGGGTGGGGATTTTAATGTGGTCTGGAGTCTTAATTAAAATTTTAGGGATGAAAAGTTGAGGATTAATAGAAGTACAAAAAATCTTGACAAATTATTAGGTTTATAGTCTTGTTACTCCCTCTCATGAGTGTCGTCATGATGTTTCCTAACATGCAAGAGCATGTGATATGCAGTAAGCTTGATAGATTCTTGTTGTCTGATGGATGGGACTATTTTTGGATCGCACTCCTGTCTTCATGGAGTTTAACCTTTCCAAATGGGCGCAATTCCTTTTTGGTTTGAAAATATACAGATTGATCACTTCCTTTTAAAGAGGATTTTAAGAAGCAATGGACACAGTTTTGTTCCAAGGGTGTGAAGGTACATAACCTCATACAAATATATATATATATATATATATATATTATATATATATATATATATATAAAATAAAAATAATCATCAAGCTCATACTCAAGAAGTTGAATAATAGGGTCTTCGGTTATACGCAGGAGAGAAGACAATCACAAGGATATTAAAATTTTGGATGTGTTCAAATGTCTTATCCAATGGTCTGAAGAAATCAGAAATTAGTTTGTTACGGAAATCTGTTGTTTGGCTGAAAGGAAAGGAAAGGAAGAGAAGAAGAGAGAAAATGAAAGAACAAAGAGAAAAAGAAATACTACTATAACTCTATTCCTAATCCTAAAGCCTTTATTATTAACATATGAAGATTGCAATTGTAGTCAGACCCTTGACTTATAGACTACATGCTGAGTGTGACACACTCTCAACATTTTTCCAGTACCTAGAGTAACACATGATTTCACATTCCCTTTGCAAAAAATGTGCCCAAATGGATTATTCCTCAAAAATAGTGTACAAATCTCCACACGGTTTGAGTCTTTCCTAAATAAAATGTTGATCCATCCCAGAATCTTGATCCAACTGAGCTACAAATACCATGGATCATTACTCTAAAATTCAGATTCTTTGTTGAACCTTGCTACTACATATTGTCTTTGTACTTGGCCAAGATTATAAGGTTTACTGCCAACAAAGCTATAAGATACTATAGATTCCCCATCTAAACAGAACCAGCCCAAAATAAAATCTGCAAAGGTCTGAAGTCTTGACATGATCATGTCAACCATACAAAATATTCTTATCAAGACATGGCTTCAAGTCCTCCATTCGCCTCTGCATGTGGCTTCCAAACAGCAAGAAATGGTTGAATGTGTATGTATATTGGCAGATAAGCTTTACTGACTAAGCAGAACCAATCTACTAAGAGGTAAACAGCTCAATCTTCCCACTAACCTCTGGACATACCCACGTTGACTTCTGCCTTCATCACCCAGACTGTGAAACCCAATTAGGGTACTTATTGATTTACTTTCAAGCATTTCAATTTATTTCAATAAGCTAAGTGCATATTTCAGATGGCAGGAAAAAAATTTCAAACTAAGCAATGTTAATTCTGAGAATGTACTGTAGGTGACTCAAGTTTTTTAACAAGGAGATCTCAGTTACAGAATTACCAGTTAACATAATGTCATCAACGTATACAATATCTCAAGTATAGTTGTACCACATTTTTGCTTGATTAGCAAATTTACTTGGCTTTGTGTAAATTTAATCTTAATCACAACTCCATGGCACCTCTTTATCCATGCTTTTCAAGATTACTTTAGGGTGTAGAAAGCTTTCTCAAATGGCTCACCTTTTTCCTCCTCCCTTTCAAAAACATTGAATCCCAGAAGTTGGACCGCTCACTTTCTCCTGGTGATTACTGCATGGAGATTCATTCTCACATCTAACTGGAAGACAGAAACTAGATTAGCAGGTGAGATAGTAAGTCACATATGAGTCCATTTTTGCAGCTAGAGCAAGGTCTCTCAATAGTTCATATTGTAAGTTTGTGTAAATCCTCTGTCTAAGAGTTTGGCTTTGTAATTTTCAGTTAAATGAAATATTCCAGGGAATGGAAGACAAGTTATAACAGACCATAATAAACAATGTCCAGGAGACAAAGAATCACATGAAATGAAGTTAGAGATAGGTTGTTTATATATGAAAGCAGAGCCTTATAAAAAGCAAATAACAAGACCAACTTTGGTACTGAGATTAGCACAAGTATTTGTTTTTTGTTGAAGTAAAAAATCACCCTTAATGTTCACCATTGTTGGATAGATACTAATCATGGCTTTGGCACTGTAGGAAGGAAACCAAAATATGCACGAAAAATAAACAGAAGTGAAAGTGATACTAAGAAGATTAGATATGTGTGCTAATAGGAAGTTGATCACATGTTCACAAAAGAAACTCAAGCCTCTGGTAGTTTTTGTCAGAATTCCTATGGCACCTGTCCTACCTTTCAGGAAATATAATAATGACTCTGTTCTAGCTTTAGGGAGATAGAATAATGACAAAGGTATGGCCAATTTTTTACCTCTTTGAAATAAGAGGACTTCAAGGAGACATCTACAGGACTGAAGGAAGTCCTAAACCCAACAGATGTTTTTAGAATTAGAACTAGGCACATGGAAATAAATCCTAGTACTAAAAATCTACCCCTATATGAATCCAACTATAGAAAGCACTGCTCAATGTGATGAATCCCAGCTCTCTAATTTTTGGGCACAAATCTCATAAAAAATTATGGGATTTTTTCCTAAATATATCGAAACACCAAACAGAGTCTATTTGGATTTCACCAAGGATGAGATGAAATGCTATGCAAAAGACATCAAATTCTTCAAATTTATAAGGCATTGAAATATCCTCAACATATCTCGAAAGAAACTTCTCATTCATCTTCAGTATTATCACATCCTTACTAAATGTTCATTTATGCAAGAACTATCACATCCTAATTGTAAGTTTTCTTTTAATCTTCAACAGCTTAGAGTTATGGTATGGTGCTATCATACTCTTATTGGCAGGATATCTGAAAAATGCAACAGTTGCCATAGCTGCATTCTCAATTTGGTAAGGTTTTATCCAATTTCTTTTATTAATATTGTCTATTTGCTTTATTAAAAAAATTGCTTTGAATTCAATGATTTTTCAGCCTCAATATTAGTGCATGGGCACTTATGTTCTTCCTTGGCTTCCTAGGTGCCGTATGGTATGGCTTCTATTACCAGAAATGCTTTCCTTTCTTTCTTTGTAACAGTTAGGTCATTTGCTCTCCTTAAAGTAATTATTTTATATTTTCACTTGTATAGTGTGCGGGTATCAAATGAGCTGGGGAAAGGAAATGCCAGAGCTGCAAAATTTGCTATTAAAGTCAGTTCAAGTATTTCAATTTGTATTGGAGTGCTCTTTTGGATTTTGTGTTTTGTCTTTGGACAAAATTTTTCATACTTGTTTACTAGTAATAAGGAAGTAGCAGAAACTGTTTCAAGTCTCTCCGTTCTTCTTGCTTTCTCAGTCTTGCTTAATAGTGTTCAGACAGTACTCACAGGCAAGTATTCCTTCTCTTGTATGATAAATTGTTTACATACATTTAGAGATTTTTAAGAGCTCCATCTCAGTTGTAAAATAAATAGCTAGCATGCTCTTATGCATGTACACATTCTTCCTGAAATTATTTTTTTATTCTTTAAATTCTTCTTAGCAGGTGTGGCTGTCGGTGCTGGTTGGCAAGGTGTGGTTGCATTTGTCAATGTTGGTTGCTTATATATTCTTGGGATTCCATTAGGAGTTTTGCTTGCTTATGTGGCTCATCTCTCAGTTAGGGTAAGAGGTTGTCTGTCTAGCTATAGCATTTTAGATATTTACATATCAAGATACAGATCCTTCATCGAATGGTAGAGTTGGTGGTCTATCAGACAGCGTTAAATTTCAGACTTGATCCAGTGTGATTTTAATTGTTCAGGTGTTGTCCACACATTGCTGGTTGAACTTTAACATAGCTGTTAAAAATTGAATAATAAAATCTTTGTTCTAATGGGACATTGAAACCCATTCAGTTAGGACCCTGAAGGATAGTAAAAGGTAGTTTCTATAATGTGAATCTAACAGTAGAAAGGAGGCTTATGGCTTTCTAGGTTCTACGTTTCTTTATATTTATGCTGATTTCTTCCTTATTTATTTTACAGGGTATGTGGATTGGAATGCTTTTTGGAGTGGCCATGCAGTCGCTTGTGCTTTTCTACTTGACATGGAGAACTAATTGGGATGAGCAGGTAGATGAAAGAAGATTAATGAAATTGAAATCTAAAGATTTTCAGAATAAAAACATTAATTTTGCCTTTTGCCTAAATGACATTGATCACATATAAAAAGAATCTAAGCCTTGTTTCAGGTAGCTTTTTGCCTTTGGTTTGAACTAAAATTTGAAGCTGAAAGTCCGACTTTAGAAGGGCAATTTTGGCGTTATGAAAACTTCATTGAACATGAAACATCTTCCCACATAAGCTATAAAAGGGCTTCCACAAGAAGCAAAATGATTCTTACTTTTGTGTAAAGCTCTTTGTAAAGCAAGAACGCATTTATGTAAACTGCATAAACTTAGGCAAAAAGTTGTTATCAAGCTTAGAACTTCTCTTTTAAAAGGCCAGTCCAAATAGGATCTTAATTTATCAATAATTGAAGACCATTTTTTCATTATCAAACACTTTTTCCTTCTTACAGGTTAGAAAAACAGCCAAGCATCTCAACAAGTGGTCCTTGAAGCCTCCAGAAGAACCCAACCAGAACCCCCCTCAAGCCTAAAGGAATGAACTATTCACTATTCTCTTCTCAAGAATATGGCAGAAGGAATGAATTACATAAGAAGTTACATCAGAACTACATATAGTAACCCATTAAATGAATCTCAGGTGTAATTGGATATTATAGTATCTGCTCAATATTCTGGCTCTTTGATAATAATAGTAATCGTTTCATATATGATGACTAACTTTTTGCTGGCTTTGTTGGTATCATATTTTCACACATTTGTTGTGTGTATTGTAGGATGGGTTGGGAAATATACCCCCTTCCTACTATGTTCTTTCCCAAAGGGTCCTCATCCTGGCTGTGTCTGGTATAAAAAGAGCGCATTGTTGTCCAAGAAGGTGAGCTTCTGTCTCGACCTCACGAAGAAAACCAGGCAAGTGATAGTTTGAGTTTATTTTCTTGGTGATAGTCTCTGTTCTCTACTTCTTGTCATCACCCAATCCTATTGTTGTCTCTTCATTCTCTGCTCTCACCTGTTGTCCTCTTGGAAGAAGAGGACTCCTTGTGGGCTTGCTCATCTTGCTAGCCTACTTGACTAGCTAGCTACTACTTTGCCTTCAAGTTTCTCCTAGCTCACTTGCTTTCTTTGATGGCTTACTTGTTTCACTTAGAGGTGCAAAGTGGGCTGAGCAACCTACGGCCCGACCCTGCATGGCCCACAGACCAGTTTTGAATTCTTTCGATATTTATTCATGTGTCTATATAACAATTGGTTTGGAGGTACACAAATGTGTCATCAAAATATTTTGCTTTGAGTCCACTGGCAGAGCCAGCCAAGGCCCTTGAGGGGCACATGCCCTCTTAAAAATTAAAATCATAATAAGGGTTTTGAACCTTGGCCTTCTGTTTAAGGAGAAAACATGTTTTCTGTTACATTATATACCATTGTCTCTCCCTATTTTTGCCCCACCCAACCCCGAAATAATTCTTTTATTTATGCCCCTCCTAGAGCACATTCCTAGCTCCGCCATTGGAGTATGGCATCTCATCTCCCCATTTCTTTTCTTTTGAAGGTTGAATAATATGTATGATTGATAGTTTTGAGGGTATTAATTTAGTTCCTCTTGATCATCTCCTTGATAAGTTGTTTCATTTATTTGAATCATGCCTATATTGCTATAAAATTTTAGAAATTTGTGGAATCATTACAAAATTTTCATATAATTATTTGAGTTAAATCAATGATAATTTCTAAAATTTTGTTGTTCTCATTTAAGATTCTTCAAAATAGTAAGTTCGCATGATTTAAAAGTTAATTTCTAGTCGTTGTCTAATATCCAATCCATTAGTTAGGAAAACAATTCATGAATATGAAATTTTTAAGTACAAGCAAAGATGAGAAAACTTTTCAAAAGTAAGTAGGGTGAATCCGGTTTTTTTTAAACACCTGATAGAGTTTTCTACGACGTATTTTTCATATAAGGTTGTATCTTTCAATACAATAGTTATATGACAAGTGGGTCTTTTATCGGATAACTACGTACTCGAGCTCGATGTTTCAATTTTTTCACAGTAGTACCCTCGTTGACTGTGGCTTTAATAATGACTAAATATTCTTTGTTCAAACCCACATTGTGCTTAACATTTATTGCTGCATAATAAATTAATTTAAAAATGGGATAACACGCTCCATAAGCAGAAAAGATTTTAAGTTCAATCCTTTTTTTTTTCTCTCCACTCGGACCAATCCACTTACTCGGCTTCTTGTATTTAAAGTGATTCGTGAGCCTAATCTTTCTACTGATTTTCCCTCCTTAATGGATAACCCTTTTGCCAATGGGGAATTGCTTATCATCTTAAATTTAGGTGATTGTATTTGCACCGGAAGCAGGTTTTTTTGAAAAACTCCATTTATTCTGGTATGGATGGTAGGCAGGCCTATATTTCTTGGTTTCAATAATTTATTGATGAATGAATAAAGTAAGTTACAAAAAGATAATACGAATTTATATAACAAGCACAATTAGAAAAAAAATAGAAAAAATTATAAAAGACAAGAAAAAACTCTTTCTAACTCCAGAGATAAATATTAGCCCTAACAAAGCTAGTTATAATGCTAAAAGATTAGAATCACAAAAAAGCATTTGGCAAATATTAAAAAGAAGGAATTCTCGATTAATTCGCAAATTACATTATTTTATAAAATTTTTCATTGAAAGGATATACATAGATATTCTTCTATGTCTCATTAATATTCCCAGAACCAATGCACAATTTTTTATTGAATCAACAAAAAAAATTATTGAAAAATACGTTTACAATAATGAAAGAAATCAAAAAAGAATTGGTAAACCAAATCAAAAGAAAATTCACTTTATTTCGATTATAAAAAAGTGGGTCCGCATCAATAATTCTAATTTTACGTATGGACAATTCCTCAATATTTTGTTCATTCGCAAGTAACAAAAGAAGAGATGAGCAAGAATATACTATCAAGGAGAAAACAAGAGGGTGAGGGGATGAAATAATCATGTACTAGAAAAAATAACCTCTATCTTTTATAAGTGTGAAATATAATCTTTTTTAAATAGAAATAACCTTCATCAATTTTTTTTATCACATCTATAATCCAAGCACTTTTTGGAGAAAAAAGAAAAAAAAAAGTATGAGATAATAAGGGTGTGTTTGGTAATTGTTTTCAAAAATAGTTTTCTATTTTTCAAAATAAAAACACAAAAAAAAAATGTTTAGCAACCAAAAAATAGAAAACTGTTTTATGTTATAAAAAATAGAAAATATGATTTTTTTTTTTTTTGGAAAAACATTTTTAATTGTTTTTAATTATTTTCCCTTATTTTCTAAAAATAATTATATAAATATGGAGAATGATTAAAAACAAAGCTTTGCATATAAAAGTTATTTTAAAAACATATTAGAAAATATATAAAACATATTGAAAACATTTCAAGTTCCTAACCAATCATTTATTCTATAAAACATCAAAGAACAGTTTTAAAAAACTATTATCAAAAATTGTTTTTCAGAATTGTTCATAAAAATAGTTACCAAGTAGGCCTTAAGTTATATTTATAATTTTCAATGAGTTGAGGTCATTTTTCTAAATGTGCAAATTATCTTTCCCCTTTCATATCAATATTTCTAACAAAAAATCATAACAATGTACAACTCAAGGAGGGTAAAAAGATCTCCTACAAAAGAAACTATTTAACATCATTTGCCCAAAGTAGGCAACAAGAGAAGAAACAACCCTAGTTAGCTAGATCTAGGATTTACTTATCCTAACATTAGTTGAAAATATTTCAAAACAATCTAGGATGAGATCATTGAGTTGTTTGCAAGAAAGTAATGCATAGTTACTTTTAAATAGTCTCGGTTTTCTACTTCTAGTCATCACCCCCATTCCAACTGTTGTCTCTTCAGTCTCTCCTCTCACCTAGTCTACTAGGCCGTGGCTACTACTTTGTATGCTTTGTTGCCTTCCAAGTTCGCCTCCGTGGCTCTAGTTTTCCATGGCACACTTGCTTTCTTTGTGGGCTTACTTGTTCCTCCTACAGGTGCAAAGTGGACTTTGTGGCCCAGCTTAGGCCACGCTCGGCGTGGTTATCGTCCGGAGGGCTGATAGGCTGGGGCGGGCTGCACTTGGCAGGCTGGACTAGCCCACTTGACCTGCCATCTCATTTCTTTCAAAGGTTGAGTAATGTATATGATTGATAGTTTGGAAGGTATTAACTTAGTCCCGATATAATTAAATCTAAGGCTATGATTGGTTCCCGAAAATATTTTGAGGAAAAATATAAGAGAAAGAAAATAAAAAAAAAAAGTATAGAATAAAAGAAAAGGTAAAAAATAAAAATAAATTTAAAGTCGATAACTTATCTTCATATCATACTTCAAACTCATTTCACTTATTTAACTCTTCTCTAAAATTCTAAATGCATTGATTTAAAAGGTAATTTCTAGTCGATGAATAATATCTGGTCTATTATATTATGTTTAGTTCCAAGAAAGTATTAAGAAAAAAATTATTAAAGAAAAATGATTTTTTTCAAATTTATTTTACTAAAAAAATATAATTAAAATTAGTTGAAAATTTATATATTTTTAAGTTATTTAATCTTTGTATAGAAGAGAGAATAAATGAAATATTTGAATAAATATATAAAAATAATTTATTAACTTTAAATCCATTATTTTTTGTTTTTACATTTTCCCTGTTTTTCTATTTTCTATTTTCACCACTTTTTTTTTCATATCTTTCTTCAAATTTTCCTACAACCAAACATAACCTTTGTATGTGAATTTTTTTAAGAACAAAAAATTCATTAATACAAACTTTTTAAGTGTAAGCAAAGCTAAGAAAACCTTTCAAAAATATTAAATTTTCCTAGAACCAAACATAATCTTTGTATATTAAAAAAAATATATATAAAATTTTTCTCCTATTCAATTGTTCATGAAAAATATTAAAGAAAAATAAATCAAATAACATACTTTTTAAAAAATTTTCCTCAAATATCTTTGAAGGAAAATAGCTTGAAAAAAATATAAATATTTTTCCTTTTTTTTCTTATTATCTTTTTCTTTACCTCCAAACCAAAATAAATTTTCTTAGTATCACTTGGCCCAATAAATAGGAAGGCCCTATCACATTAAGAATCATTAAACGATCCAAATTATTTAATATCGAAGTAAAATATTAATTTTATTTTTTATAATTTTTTTAATATAAATGACATTATTACAAATTGAATACAATTGGTTCCATAATCAACAACCTCGAACTTATAACCTGATAACTTTTCTGGTCTAATGATTTCATGTCCCGATAACTTTTTCGATTTAATGCCATATTTAATTAGAAATAATAATAATAATAATAACCCAAAAAGATGGAGGGTTGGAGCATGTGCATTTGTGGGTGGTTGTAGCAGCCAGTCTACACCAAACAGAGAGAGTAAGGACAGTCGTAACCATCCATGAAATATTAAATCATGTCAACATCAGCCATCTACCTCTTCTTCCCCACCATTTCCCCATGTTTTCCCTTCATCATTTGTTTACAGAGGCAGGAACAAACTCCAAGGTTGCACAGAGGGTCAGTGGAGAGTGAAGAGTAGGGACAAGTCCTGTAACTTTGAGGCACACTTTATTTCAATAAGTTTGATTCTCCAACAGCTTTTTTTTCTTTGTTAGAATGATGCAGAGATATGAAATTATGAATGTTAAGAAATTGAATGAGTACCACATTTTGATTCTCTCTCATTTATTTTATTGAATGAGGTGGATTGGAGGTGTCAGATAGAGTCAGTTTTTATCTTAGATATTTCACCTTTATCCTACTCTCTCTTTCAACCATGGCATGGGACTACTGAAAAAGCTAAAAGGCTTGATCATTTGACCTCAACCATGGAATGGAACCCATATGTTTCTAGTAGCATCATCAATGTACATATTTCCTTTCAGAGTTTCCACATCCATGAGGCTAAAACATCTAAGCTATG